>NC_133366.1:13105528-13154383 GCF_049309525.1 Garra rufa
AATAATCTAATCTAATCTGATTTTATATATATATATAATCTAATCTGAACTTTTATATATTTATATATATATATATATATATATATATATATATAATCTGATCTAATATAATTTAGTATCATCTAATATATTATATAATTTAATCTAACATAACATAACATAACATAACATAACATAACATAACATAACATAACATAACATAACATAACATAACATAACATAACATAACATAACATATAACATAACATATAACATATAACATAACATATAACATAACGCTGAAATGCTTTGGCACACACCCACCACAACCTAGCATCATAGTAGTGCATTTTGCGCATTAAAGCTCTAATAATCATGTGAACGACTCTATACTATATTGAACCCTTATAGATTTTTACAGCTGGTGATGATAGAGTTCCCCTCAGAAAACATACAAGCTCTTGTATGATCTATAAGCAGCAACACAGACTTATCTGGTTGCTATTGACCCATATTTTGTGTATTCAAGTGCAGCAGTCCTCTGAGGTCTAGTTTCAAATCACGAACATTTGACGTCAACACTCCTAGACAGATGTCATTTTCACTTGAGAAAGGACATGACACTCCCGTCCAAAGAAACCAGTTTGGTCCAGCGCACCACAGCCTCCAAATTAGATCTGGGAGGAAAATCATTACCCAAGTAGATGGACGATCGAATCTTCTGGGGCCTTCCAGCCCTCCCTGAGTCCCAGCTGAAATTTGTTTATTTGTATCCTAATGGCCAGAATGACATTGTCTGTCACATGCCATCTGAGATATTTGACTGGCTCCCATTTGCGTCTACCTCCTCTGCTATTCAGCATTTCAACACCATTAGAGAAGGTGCAGATAACTCCCATGTGCTGGTGTTATGACCTTCTGCTCTGAACCACACAGGACATGAGAATCACTAAGAGTTGACAGATGTGTGCACTGCTGTACTCACCCTTGTCCAGTTGTTATTAGGTACAAGCTTTTTTTTCCCCTCACCTTCTCAAAATGGTTGAGATAGGATGTCAGGAAGGAAGATATGTCTAAATAACTAAAAAAGCCTGTCGCAGTGATGTTGCAGTAGTGATGAGCTACAAAATAAAAGGCTACCGACAAGCATTCAGTAAAAATAAAAAAAATAAAATTCTAATTGGACGAGACACAGTCAAAGCATTTGTAAAATAGCTTTAGCAACAATTCTGAATGCAAAACAAATCTGGCTAATGACCTAGATTACCTGGACAAATCATTTTCTGTTTTGATTTTATTCATCAGGAAGCCTCAAGTACCCTTCATCGGCATCAGTACTAGATATGTATGGCTTTTAACACATTATGCTGGGTATCACTCAGCAGCATTATTATTAAAGAGGGTGAAAACGACTTAAGGAGCTTCATCTGCCTTAATAACACACTCGAGCTTGTTTGTCTAATCACATGCTTTGACAATTCTGAGTGCAATCATGGAAAAACTATCCCTGAGAAAGCAAATTTAAATGGAATCCAGACAGTAGGTTTTCACAAAAGTCATTTGAAAATCATAAGCCTATAGAATAATATTTGTCTCTCAGGTCATACAAGTTAACACCAATACAAATTAACATAACTTATTTTGTCTTCTTTCTTTAAAAAATATTTCTATTTATGTTAACATTCCAACATTAAATCCAATACATCATAAATTTGTATCTATTAAAAGTTATTTAATGACCTAAGCTAACATTATTAACTAATGTTGACAAAGATTAATAAATACTGTAACAAATGTATTGCTCATTGTTACTTAGTTGATGTCAAAAGTTTACATACACCTTGCAGAAACCAAAATAAGAGGGATCATCATGTTATTTTTTTTATTTAGTACTGAATAAGAAATTTCACATAAAAGATGTTAACATATAGTCCAAAAGAGAAAATAATAGTTGAATTTATAAAAATGACCCCGTTCAAAAGTTTACATTCACTTGATTTTTAATACTGTGTTGTTACCTGAATGATCCACAGCTGTTTTTTTTAGCTGTTTTGTTTGGTGATAGTAATTTGTGAGTTCCTTGATTGTCCTGAATAGTTTAACTACCTGCGGTTCTTCAGAAAATCTGTCAGTATCCACAATTTCTTTGGTTTTTCAGCATTTGTGTATTTGAACTGTTTCCAACAATGACTGTATTAGTTTGAGAGCCATCTTTCCATCCAGATCCAAGAGCCAGGGGTGTAAACTGAATGGTGTACATTTATCTCATTTTGCCTAAATATCAAATTTTTATCTTTTAGCACTGCCCTTCAGAAGCTACAAAATACACTTGGATGTTTCTTAGAAGATGAAATAAGTTAAATTTAACCCTGATCTTCAAATTCAAAAGGTTTTAATGCATCAGTTTTTCCTTCTGGAGCATCAATGAGTGTTTCAACCTTCTGTAATAGTGCATAGAAGTCCCTCAGTTGTCCTCAGTGTGAAAAAATGGATCTCAAAATTATACAGTCATCGTTGGAAAGGGTTCAAATACACAAAAATGCTGAAAAACCAAAGAATTTGTGCAACCTGAAGGATTTTTCTGAAGAACAGCAGGCAGTTGAACTGTTCAGGACAAACCATGGACTCATGAACAACTATCCAAAAAAAAAAAAAAAAAACAACCATGGATCATTCAGGTAACAAAGTATTAAGAATCATGGCCCGGTTTCACAGACAGGGCTTAGACTAAGCCAGTTCAATTAGGATATTTAAGTAATTTTTATAAATATGCTTAGAAAAAAAACATTACTGTTGTGCATCTTGAGACAAAACAAAGGCACCGATATATTTTTAGATCAGTCAGTGCAAGTTTCTTTCAGTTGAAAGAGCTCAGACTTACATTTTAGTCTAGGACTAGGCTTAAGCCTCGTCTGAAACGGGGGCAAGTGTATGTAAACTTTTGAACAGGATCATTTTTATAAATGCAACTATTATTTTCTCCTGTGGACTATATGTAAACGACTTTTATGTGAAATATCTTATTCAGGTCAGTAATAAAAAATAAAAAAAAACAGTAACACATTTTGTATGATTTTGCAGATTCTGCAAAGTATATGTAAACTTTTGACCTCAACTGTATCTGTATAGGTTAGATATACATGTTAATATTTGAAACGGTTACAATTTCTTTGTTTAATTTGTTTTTAATAGATTTCGTATATTTATACACTTGTTTATGGGCCCACACATAACATTATAAAATTAGGGGGAAACTCAACCTTATTTGTTGCCTAATTTGTTGTCAAATTGTGGCCATGATTTAACTAAATTAAAACCAGGGAACGATAATTAATTATACATGGCCAAAAGGGAACAAATTGTTAATTGCAGGGGTTTGTACATTACAAAATCCTACTTTTTTTTTTTTTTTTTTACTTTTATACAGCCACATAGGAAATGCACTTTTATAAGAGAAAAAGTGTTTCTCAGGTGCATCTCTCATTTACAGACAGTGATGGGCCCTTTCCAAATCTAGTTGCATGACAATATATTGCTAGATGACAGGAGACACAAATCTCAAAATTCCCTACGGTCAACTTTTACCATATTTAATCTATTCGGCAGAAGATTTCCAAATTAAACCAGCACAGACAATGCAAAACAGATACAGATTTCATTTACCTCTGCTTATTGCTTATTCAAATCAGTAAGTTCCTAACATGTAAAGAATGAACACTAATAATCACAAGCACTGACTCCCATCAAAAATAATACAATATAGAAGCATTATACATTCGCTTGCCGCACTTGTGCGGTGTGTATGTGCACGCGTTTGGCCTTAAGTCAATCTATGCATTGATTGTGGTTTTTGATGAGATTAGGTCTTTCAGGAGGTCTTTAAACCGGCTCGTCTGCTGTTTGCTTTATCAAAGGTGCATGTTTGCATGCATGCATGGATATGTGGTTGTTTACCTCACCCATTTACTCTGTAACTTTAATTTTCTCTCCTTCTATACCTTGTTCCTCTTTCTCGCTTACTCATTATTATTCCAGCCGCTCCACAGCAGGAGTAATTGGTCCGATCAAACTTTCTCCCAATAATGCAAACAGAATCATTACCCCTAATGAAGTGAGTAGGCCTACTCTTTTAAAAGAAAGCTCAAGATTGCTTCATTTTTGATTCATACAGATGCTGTGTTTTACCTTGTAGCATCTGATAAGAACACAACCGGACTGAAGCTCCTAATCTAATGTCTTCAGAGACACAGAACCTGCGGTGCTGAAACACGTCTGACTTAACCAGAGCCCCGCGTGTCCCATAAATGCACACACACACGCACACACGCGCGCACACGCACGCACACGCGCGCACACACACGCACACACACGCACGCACACGCACGCACACACACGCACACACACACACACATGTTGGGTTTACATGTTTTATGGGGACATTCCATAGGCGTAATGGTTTTCATACTGTACAAACCGTATTTTCTATGGCCCTACACCTACCCTACACCTAAACCTAGCCCTCACAGGAGATTGTGCATACTTTTACTTCCTCAAAAAAACTCATTGTGCATGATTTATAAACCTGTTTCCTCATGGGGACCTAAGAAATGTCCCCACAAGGTCAAAATCTACTGGTATTACTATCCTTATGGGGACATTTGGTCCCCACAACGTGATGAATACCAGGTACACACACACACACACACACACACCTCCATTTGTACAGTACACTGTCTGTGAGCACAGCTTGTTAACTTCACTCCGCCAAGCGCCCTGTAGAGATAGCGTGAGAGGGAGAAAGGGAGAGAAAGAAAAAACTGCAGCGGTACCAGTTGCATTTAACGACCCTCTCAGCAGACAGAAGCAGCCAGCATGGGACAGTTCCATTTCACTGGCAGCTCATTGTCATTAGAATGCCTCTTTCAGCATCATCCACAGCCTGGTTTGTGTTCCTCCTTTGATTCGGCATTGTGAGCTGGTGCTAGAAGCAGAATAGCACAAAGGCTTCTAAAAGCTGCTGGGACAGTTACTACTTATCTGTCTATCAAAGATTCCTTGAAAGGAACTTGTCAAGTCGACATCACACAGTATTTAAAGAAAAAAAATTGTATTTATAATTTCAATACACATGTGCGTGATATGTGTCACTCACAAATATACAAAAATATACTAAATTATTAAGGCACCATATGTAATTTTCGCCACTAGAGGGTGCATAATCAAAACAAACAAAGAAACAAAAGCATAGTTTGATGACGCCGTGAATGAGTGTGGAATCAGGAGAGTTGTTGTCTTCATCCCTTCAGCCCATGGAATCCGAAGGGGCTTGGGCAGAAATCATGTTCATGGATGAGCTAATGCTACATTAAAACTTTTAGTAATGTCACTGTAGTATGAAGTAGGGTGGGGCTTAAAACCACGGAAGCAAAACGCTACCTCATCTCATGACGAAAACATACTCTTTGGAACTTTTTCGCAAGATACCAAGAAATACGTACCAATATCACTGCGGTTATACAAGTGAAAAAACAGCAAGCACTTGTAATTGTTTTCATACACAGTTAATTACAGCTCCATATGTTTTGCTTCCAGATACAACAAGCTTGATCGGCTGCTCAGCCAGCACAGAATTGGACTTAAGATGTGGAAACCTCAGGTACAAATCCTGTGAAAAACATGACTCATGATGAAAGAGCTGAAAGATGACCGACAGGAAAAGAAACTAAAGCGGCATGCTTGCGATTGCGTTTTTACGTCACGTTCGTTTTTGTTCATACTATCGGGCAGGTTTAGGTGTAGTGCAGATGGTATAATAAAACGCATAACATTAAATCGTCTTTGGTGTTTCCATGTTTTCTACAAAATAAAGCCGGAAATCAAGGTTGTGACAACATTATTGGTATGCCATGCATACGTCACCAAACGTACATGACAATATGTATTTTGTGTCTTGCAAAAACTGGCTCACAGGTACGTTTTCGTCATGAGATCAGGTTCGAAACGAGGCCACTGGAGCTGGACACATGGCTCGAGAGCAGTGAAGTTTTTATTATGCCACGGTCGACCACTTCCGCTCTTTCCAGTCATGCGTATGTGAGATATTGCCAAAAGTATTCGCTCACCCCCTTCTAATGAACAGGTTTGACTACTTTAGCAATTTACATGAGTACAAATATTAATGTTTAAGCATAAAATTAATATTCTAGGGAACTGTGTGCTTCTAATTTTATAGGAACAGTTTGGACAGGACCCTCCTCAATTCTAACATGACAATGCCTGTGTGTATAAGGCAAGGTTCAAATCGAAATGACTGACAACACGGCCGAAAGAGTATGTTGACGCAAACAGAAACCGCAGCCTGCACGTGCTTGTCTGAAGCAACCGGTCTGCGGTGTGGACGTATTTCAGTATATCTGAGAAAGACCAATGGATAGCGATTTGCAAAACTTGTAATGCCGAAATTTCAAGAGGGGGTGTGTTTGTAGTCGTGCGTGCAGCCAGTGATGAGAGCAGAGATCGGCGCATTGCGCTGACAGATGTGGCCTTCAGTGAGTGAAAAACAATGACTTTACGTTGGTGTTACGTCACAACATTTTAAAGATTTGCCTCTTCTATATACTGTATTTTTATAAATATTTATGTTTTAAACCGTGGAGGTGAGCCAATGGATATCACACAAGCAACGTGAAAACTGCATATGTTAAAGTGAAAGTAAAAACTGACAGTGCTTTCAGCATCTGACATGCATTCTCTCAGAGACAATGAGAGACGATTATACTTCATATGCTGATATTAATTTAGTCCCCTACTATTGTGTAAGGGTTGTTTTTTGAAAGACTTAAAGCTCTTAATTTGATGAAACTTCAAAAGGCTATCCATTGAATAAATATGAGCGCTGCACCTTTGAAAGTCATTTGCTGCGCTGCTTTGTTTGCCATTCTGACAGCGCCTCCTGCTGGAAGAGAAACACGTAGAGTTGTAAATGTGAACTGATGGATAATGCGTTTTAAAAATTAAAAAAAAAATAAACAAAGGCAGTAAAGTATATGTATATGTTATTTAAGTAATATAATACTTGATTGATAATTGTTTAAATTAATATAACTGATTTATTCTTTGAAACTTTAATATTAATTCATGCAATTGCAATGCCTTGATTTTAGTAAAATTAGTACACAGTCATAGCCATAAATGCAATGGTACTAATAATTGGCATAATTCTTTCGGTGTTTCGGTTGTCGGCCTTGGTTTCCTCTTTTTCGGTTTTCGGTTTCGGCCAAGAATTTTCATTTCGTTGCTTCCCTAGTTTGTACAAGTCATTGGTGTTTGGTGATGAGTTTTTAGCTCAAGGTCTGCATTTAAAGTCACACCAGAAGTGCTGAGAAGAGGGTTGAGAATTCTATCAGACATTCTATCAGACATTCAACAATCACCTGAGTGAATGGAAAAACTGCACAGACGTTTCACAGCGTTGTGTGATAAAATTTGGGTGGTTAGAGCAAGCTTTCAATGATGTTGTTCAACCCTTGATCTTGAAACAAACAACAGAGACAGCTTCTCTGAAGCTCCTCTCTCATGAGCAAAATATCATCTTTGATGCTGATGCTGAGTAGAAACTATGTTTTGCATGCAAAGAGAATGGGGTTAAATACATACTAATGCTTACACACAATATTTTGATGCTTTGTTAAGCATAATCTCTTGCCACTGGTTTCTAACATGTAGAGTAACCAATTCTGTCTTAGGACAATCAGTAAAAAAATCTGTTAGCACCATGGTCCTGTACACTGAGAATGTACTGAGTCAATATGTTATGACAGCACTGGAGGCAGAGAAGATAAATGTTGACATGGTGAGAAACAGTGTACAGTAAATATCTTAATCATTCCTAAACAGTAGGTGTACTGAAACATTGATTTATGACGATGTACAACTAAGAACAGAAAGTTTGCCAAGTTTTTTTGGTATTTAAAGGAAAGAAAAAAAACTAAAATGTAAAAGTTTGGGGTCAGTAAGATTTAAATGTGTATTTATGTATTTATTTTAAGTAATTAGTACTTTATTACAAGTAGCACAAATGTTTTCAACATTGATAAGAAAAAATGGTTTTGTTTTAATGTGTTTTAATATACTAGAACGATTTCTGAAGGATCATGTAAAGGATTGTGGTCCTGCCTTCTTTTGCACTTTTGTAATCATTTGCTGTCAAACATTTACCCACTACCTTTCTATATTTGTATACTTGCTCCTTGGGGTTCAGTAATTCGATTTGAAAAATTTGAACCTGGCATTTCAAAACCAAAGGCTGTAGGAACATATCAGAGCCATAGATTTAAAGATCAAAGCAACGGTGGGATAAATGAATTCAAAACAACGGCTGGCCCCTGAGAAATTACAATGGAAGTACGGAAGTGAAAACGAACAAAAGATACAGAGACAACCACCAAAATAATTCAACTCCCTGGGGTGAAGAGGATCATTATTCACAGAGCACACAAACAAACTAAAAATGGTGTCAAAGAGATACAACATTATTAAAAACAGGCACAGGGAAACTTCAGTACCCGTTAAAGTTTGTCCAGTTCAGATCCAATAGGTCTCAATACATTTATGTGCAATGCTTTGCTATAATTCTACAGCTATTAAAGCAGACACATACTGTAAATATTAAGAAACCATAATTTAAGAGTAACATTGTTGTAAAGGACAGAGAGAGAAACTGTTTTAGGAATTTCATTTATATTTCTATATATCCAGCTTTTTTCTGTGTAACTGATGAGCCCCACCATGGATTCTAACTTACATTTCAGTGCTCTTGTTTTCCATTGTTAAAACAGAAAAGCAAGTACATGATAATACTGTATGTCAGAGTCACTGAAAAAAGACGTTATGTCATTATGACACAGTAAAGTGATTAAACTGTCACTAAAATGTCACTATGTGCTTTTTAAACCCATTTTTATTGCTTTAACATCATATTATCTTGGATGCTTTAGAAGAAAACACAAATTAAGAGCTTTTTGAATTTGAAGATCAGGGCAAATTTACCTTATTTAGTCTTCTGGGAAACATGCAAGTATGTTTCTGTAGCTTCTGAAGGACAGTACTGGCCATTCAAACCTTCTGTATTAGTTGCATATGAATCCCTCAGTTGTCCTCAGTGTGAAAAGATGGATCTCAAAATCAAACAGTCATTGACATTTGTGGGACCTGAAGTATTTTTCTGAAGAACAGCAGGCAGTTCAACTGTTCAGGACAAACATGAACTGCTATCACTTAAAACTAATAATAATTCAGGTAACAACAGTGTTAAGAATCAAGTGTATGTAAACTTTTGAACAGGGTCATTTTTATAAATTTAACTATTAATTTCTTTTGTGGACTATATGTAAGTGTTTTTATGTGAAATATAGGGCCGGGACTCGATTAAAAAATTTAATCTAATTAATTAGAGGCTTTGTAATTAATTAATCGAAATTAATCGCATTTTAATCGCATGTAAATATTTGACCTGAGAACAGTGAGAATTAAGATTTTTACATGGATTTTTAGTATACCATTGAATAATGACTGAATACATAAGCTTAAGCAACAAAATATTGTTTATTTTTGTTCAACCAAGTCCAACAGACCAGTACAATATTGCCATTAAGTGTAGCAAGAGGCACGTTCTTTAACGAGTCTTTCATTCCGAGAACTCTGCTCTTGTGTTTGCTTAATTATGCATTTAAACGTTAATGACCAAACCTATCATTATAAATGTTGCTGCACATGGAATATAACGCGGATAACATTAAAAAATAGTTTTTATCAGGTTACACACTGATTATATATCACTCAAACCCCTTTCTCTACCTGTCCGTTGGTCGCGTATATCCTCCATGTTTGTAGTTTTTTAACACTTTTTATGCGTGTTTGTAGTTCTAATCGAATCCTCGTTCACGGCGCAGTGTGTTGCGGGCAATATAAGCAGTTAAGAGTGTGCATTGATCGTTAAGTAGTAGACCATCCGGGAATCTTTGGAATACTTTTTAAACATACTACGATTTGGGACATACAATACTATTTAGGACGGACGTCTTTGGCTTGTCTGAACGCTAGTTGGTGCTCCAGTATAATCTCATCCAGTGAGAAACGTTCCGCGGTGCAAAACTTAGTGCAAATAAAATGCGTTAAAACATTTTAACGCGTTATTTTTGTGTTAATTAACACAAAATTAATCTAAATTAACGCGTTAAAGTCCCGGCCCTAGTGAAATATCTTATTCAGGTCTGTACTAAATAAAAAAAATAACATGCATTTTGTATGATCCCTCTTATTTTAATTAACATTTTGCAGATTCTGCAAACTTTTGACATCATATTTTATATATTTATAAGTACTTCTATGTACTACTTATTAGTTAGTTACTATTATTTCTATTATCAATTATATTATTAATGCATATGGTCAAAAATATTTATATAAAAATGAGACATGAATTTAAAAAAGTTTTTAGCGTTTAATTATATTAACATCTGACAATTACAGCAACTACCTAAGGTACTGTGGTTTAAATTGTTCAATTATGACAAAAATAATTTTAGACCAATGTGATTTCACTGTGAGGGGCTACCCAGTTTAACGCCACATATATAAAGCAACCGACTAAACGTCCTGTCTTGTCACAGATAGTTAGGACAAAAACTCAGTTTTACATCTCACATATATCTTTTAGTGCTTGAGAGACCATCAGCTGCAATTCTGTATTTATCCATATAATAACCATTAAAACATTTTCAAATCCCTTTCATTATTCTGCTATAGCCTGGTAGTTAAAGATCTGCGCTGGAAATCAAAAGGTTGGAGGATCAAAGCCAGCAAAGGCCGATTCTTCAGCCAGCCTGCCCTTGATCAAGGCACTTAACCTGAGGCGACTCCAGGGGGACCGTCCCTGTGCCTTAACACGACATTGCTCTATGGCGACGTTGCATGAAAGAACATAAAGCGAGTTCCACTGGCCCCAGTTGTGTGGCGATAAATAATGAGCCTCTTTTTTATTCCCCTGGGCTCCAGGGAGGCTTTACAGTCTCTCTCTCTAGCTATCCTACACATCACAAAACCCAAAACAGATCTAGACAAAACCGTCATAATGAAGTACAAAGAGATGAATGCTGCAATCATCAGCCACTGATAGATGACGGGAATAAAGCTCACTATAAATGGCAGCCAGTGCGCTTTAACAAAATATCATAACATTTGATATAAGCTTGGCACTAGCTGTAACCATTTTATGGCACATCTAGTCTCTTTAAAAGGTTTCAACTCTTCAAAAACGATTACGGCTTCAACTGGGAAGAAGTTTCAAATCTTTCCTCAGTGAAACTGCTAATACATCAAAACATTAATATACATTTGAAGACAGCTATTTAGACGGAAGCACTCAATAACTATGATGTTTAAGCTAACTGGGTACAAAAACAATAGGCAAAGACAGGACAGCATCCAATTCATTCGAGCACTCATTCATCCACTTGTTTATATTATATCTGTCATTAATAAACACAAATACTTTGGAAATGACTAGATCTTTCAGTCATATCAACACCTGAAACTCTCAAATGACACACTTGACGTTTCATACTGTTCAAGTGACTTATCAGACCTGTAATCTGCAAGACAGAATTGAGCAACCTGTCAACAATGGCCCTTTTTTTCTAAACCTAGTGAGGTATCTATGTAGGCAGCCTTTTAAGGCATCAAAGGTGCGCTTCCAAAACGAAGCTGGTTCAAAAGGTACGCCGCATGATTGTGTGTGCCTTCTGTAACAAAAGCTGAGGCAGAGTGAAGTTATAGAACCCAAGCGCAACTGTTTGAAACGAACAAACTACAAAGCAAAAAGACAAAAATATCAAACAATAAACAAGGAGCCAGAATAACCCAAAAGAATACACAATGATTCACCAAAGGCCTACAATACAAGCACATACTTGAAGACTTAAGTGCAAGACTATACAAAGATCAGTGGCAAACACTAGTGTGTATATGCATTACCTGGACACAGCTATACAGTACATCAGTATTAGCATTGAACTCAATGGCAGGTGGATGCCAACTCAGAAGCACATGGTCTGCATGCTGCCATCTTTGCTCACAGGCACTTCAGAAACATCATGTGACTAATTATTTTGGAGGTGCTGGAAAATGACATTGCTGATTGGCTGATGGCACTACAAGAAAGTGAAAAGGCCTTGATAATGATTGATTAAATCTACTTAATGCTGTAATATGGGTACTGGTAAAATGTCTACTTTTATATAATGAAATGTTACGTTTTATTTTTATTTATACAACAGTTCGTTCTGGTTCTCAAATCTGATTGGTTGAGAACCGTGAGATATTCTACTGGTATGGTTACAGGAACGCCCTTTCACAATTTTGTATCACTCCGCGTGTTCTAGCCGGGACTGTTTTTTCTGAGTTACATGGCGGACGTCCAAATCCTGTATCATTTTATAAATATTACTCTTTTCGTGTCACGGAATGTACTTTTAAGAGGTTTTCAGGCGAGAATGTACTTGTTTACAGTTTAAATATGCAGTTTGTTAATAAAGATAATGTCTGTTTGATGTATTAACATCTGACAATTACATTTTTAAACAGCATTAACTCTAACATTAAGCTGTTTTTGGAGTATAAAAAGTCACATGATCATTATTTAATGTACTGTAACCTATAAGAAACACCTCATACGTGGCCACTCAAAAGTATGAGGCTTTCCTTGCCATTAATGATAGAATAACCCCTTATTTAAACTGCACACGTCTGCAGTACATTACGGCTCTGACACAGCCACCAGAGCTGATCGCGGTTCGAGCTCGTTTCAGAAGCGGATCTCCGTGCTGCTTTGCTAAAGATACACGTCTATATCTCCTTCAATTAAAAATAATGGTTAGTACGATGGATCCGATATAAATAAACCTACCAAAATCGGTCATCATGACTTATCGCAAGAGGAAAAAATATGTTTTAGTCACATAACATTGGTTAATGGAAATGCAATCATTTCACAGTATTTTTCATAGACATGTATTATAAGTTTTTCCGCAAATCTGTAATGGAAACGCACCTAGTTTTGATGTAACAAAGTCTTGTTTACTGAAATCATGTGACACATTCCAAATAGCAGTTTTAAAGCAAATGAGTGCAAAGATTTCATCAAGCAGTGTTTCAAAAGCAGCCATCACTAGAAGCCATAAGAAAGAAAACATGATTACTGATTTATATATCATTAAAAAAGTTCCAATAGTCTAAATTAAAACAGCTGTTTCAGATGATGTGCTCATTATTTTTTGCTTATTAGAGTGTCTTATATAAGAGTGCCAAATATAAAATTTAAAACAATTTTAAAACTGGACTGTTTTACCCAATAGCTGTTTTTATGCGCATTAGAACATATTTTTATGAGCTTAGCAACATGCTTAATGCCTGCTACTGAAATTAATAAAAAACAGTTCAGTCTTAGTAAAAAAAAAGAATAATAATATTTTAACCAATATTTGTGTGTGCTGTTTATTTTTATGTTTTGCTGTATGCTTCTAAGCTTATGTTTATTCTTGTCATTAAAAGCATGCTTAATGCAAACCTCTGTTTTAAAAACAGTTAAAAACACCATTTAATTAGTTTAGCAACATAATGGCAAAACTCTTTAAAAATCAATAAAAAATAGTTCAGTCTCATTAAAAAATGCACTGTACAGTATACCCAATATTAGTTTGTGCTATGTTTTCTAGGGCTAGAAGCTCTTGTCATTAACTTAGCAACATGCTAATGACAAACTCTATTGAAATTACTACTTCAGTCTTATTTTAAAAAAAGTACTGTTTACCCAGTATTTTGTTATGCTTATTAGAACATCTTGCCATTAGTCTACCAACAGTCTAAATGCAAAATTCTGTTGACTTAAAAAACAGTGCAGACGTGTTATAAAAATATACTGTTTATCCAATACTTGTGCTATGTATTTTTATGCATAAGCTTAGCAGAAAGCTAAAGCCTAACTGTGCACTTCATGTAAACAGTACTATTTATATGATGCAAAGAGCTCCACATCAGTTACTTATGAGGTTTTGTTGTTGTTGTCAGTTCTCTAGGTTTTGAATGTGATTGTATGTCCAAAATGGCTTAGAAAGTATACAGGCTCTTAGACCAACCAGAATAAAATTCACAAAACCACAAAAAAAAAAAAACACATTCCTAAAAAAAACACATATACAAGGCAACAAGTACACACAGTGTCATATACTCGGCAGCCAACAGCACCTGCACACTAGAAAACAAGAGCGACAGAGAGCGACAGAGGACTAGAGAGGCAAATAGAGACTGTGTTTGGATGTGGATTTGTGTAAGTGTTTAGTACAAAATGAAACAGAAACTTTTCACTGAAAATAATAGACTTTTTATTATATTTATTTCAGAAGGCAAAAAGAACTGACTTTAGTGCGTGGCTTATAGCAGCTGACTAGGTAGTTGGCTGAATAAATACAAGAAAATGCGGTCTATCAAGAGGCGATGATGGGTGAAGAGGGTCCTCAGAGGGTTCTGGCGGGCATCAGGACTGCTGTTCCAGGGCTTGAAGTGTCATCCTGTTGTGCTGCTTAAAGCTGAAGCCTCCTCCAGTGAATCTAGGGCCGTCCGGACGCTGGGGCTGGATCACAGGCTGTCCTGCCTGGGCAAGATTTCGCTCCTTCTCCCTGCAGAGATGACAGAGGGCGGAAAGATACAGTGTTAGGGGTCATACACAACAAGGTGTGCTCTTGAGTTCTATCTGTGCTGTGTCTAAATTTGTCTTCATGTACACAAAATACTTTTTTAGGTTGTGCGATGTCGTATAAAAGCCACTGATAAAAAAAAAAAGGTTATTGTGACTTTTTTTTAGAATAAAAAGTCAGAACTATGAGATATAAACATACAATTGCGAGTTATAAAGTCAGAAATGTGAGATATAAATTCACAATTATAAGAAGAAAAGTCACATCTGTGAGATATAAACAATTCTGAGATAAAAAAAAAAAGTCAGGATTGTGAGTTTATCACTTTACAACATATTTTTTTACAACATATATTTTTCATTTTAAAGAACTTTTTTGTCCAATAAAAGGATATTCTTGCGTCATCCACCGTTTTGTGGCTTTTTTTAAGAAGTATCGGTTCAGGCACCATTTTGGCACCGGTACCGTTTTAAAAGTATCGATTTGGCACCGGTATCGAAAAAAACCCAAACGATACCCAACCCTACTTAAAACACAGTCTAATACTAAATGACTGCTCTGTCGATTCGTCGTCATCAGTCGTCAGGAGCCTAGGTGTCCTATCCGATAGCAATCTTTCCTTCGAAAGCCACATTTCTAGCATTTGCAAAACCCCATTTTTTCATCTAAAAAATATATCGAAATTACGACCTATGTTCTCGATGTCAAATGCAGAAACGTTAATCCATGCGTTCATGACCTCAAGGATAGATTATTGTAATGTAACCGGCAGCTATATCACCCTGTAGCCCAAGACTGGTTGCCCACTGAAGCTAAGCAGGGTTGAGCCTGGTCAGTACCTGGATGGGAGACCTCCTGGGAAAACTAGGTTGCTGCTGGAAGAGGTGCTAGTGAGGCCAGCAGGGGGTGCTCACCCTGTGGTCTGTGTGGGTCCTAGCACCCCAGTATAGTGACAGGGACACTATACTGCCAAAAAGCACCGTCCTTCGGATGAGACGTTAAACCGAGGTCCTGACTCTCTGTGGTCATTAAAAATCCCAGGATGTCTTTCGAAAAGAGTAGAGGTGTGACCTCGGCATCCTGGCCAAATTTGCCCATTGGCTTCTGACCATCATGGCCTCCAAATCACCCCCCATATTCCGATTGACTTCATCACTTTGTCTCCTCTCCACCAGTAAGCTGGTGTGTGGTGGGCGTTCTGGCGCACTATGGCTGCCGTCGCATCATCCAGGTGGATGCTGCACACTGGTGGTGGATGAGGAGATATCCCCTGACACTGTAAAGCGCTTTGAGTGTCTAGAAAAGCGCTATATAAATGTAACAAATTATTATGATTATTATTAATGCTTTATTGGGTGGTTGTTCTGCACGCTTAATAAACAAACTCCAGCTGGTCCAAAATGCAGCAGCTAGAGTTCTTACTAGAACCAGAAAGTATGACCATATTAGCCCGGTTCTGTCAACACTGCACTGGCTCCCTATTAAACATCGTATAGATTTTAAAATCTTGCTAATTACTTATAAAGCCCTGAATGGTTTAGCTCCTCAGTTCTTGAGCGGGCTCTTATCATATTATAGTCCCTCACGTCTGCTGCGTTCTCAAAACTCCGGCAATTTGATAGTACCTAGAATATCAAAATCAACTGCGGGCGGCAAATCATTTTCATATTTAGCGCCCAAACTCTGGAACAATCTACCTAACACTGTTCGGGAGGCAGACACTCTGTCAGTTTAAATCTAGTTTAAAGAGCCATCTCTTTAACCTGGCCTACACTTAATACATTTCCCAGAGACAGATCATCAGTGAAGACCTCATCAACTAGACGGCCATTGACGCAAGACCGCGAAAACCAGATGAGTCCTCTCCAATCTGGTTTTGTGGCAACTTGGAACTCTTGCATCTACATTAATATTAGTCTGTTTGTTTCTTATTCCCAGGTCACCACAGCCACCAGATTCAGTCCGTATCCAGATCAGATGGTCACTGCAGTCCCCCGGATCCAGTCCAAACCAAGAGCAGATGGTGGATCAACACCTACAGCCGAATGTCGGCGGATACCGCGTCAACTAGATGAGCCCCAGAGACAGATCATCAAGAAAGAACTCCTACCATAAACTGCCACCGGCACAAGGCCACTGGAACCAGATGAGTCCTCTCCAATTTGACTTTGTTGCAATATGGATCTCTTGCATTATTATTGATATTTTATTTTATTATTTTTATACTGTAAGGTTGCTTTGACACAACTTGTATTGTAAAAAGCGCTGTATATATAATCTTGACTTGACTTGAAAAAAAAAGTCTGAATTACGAGTTTATATCTCACAATTCTAAGAAAGAAGTCTGAATTACGAGTTTGTATCTTGCAATTCTGAGAAAAAAGTCAGATTTGTGATTTTACATCTCAAAATTCTGACTATATATCGCAATTGAGAGTTTATATCTCGCAATTCTGAGAAAAAAAGTCAGATTTATGAATTTATATCTCACAATTCCGAGTTTTTATCACGCAATGCTAAGAAAAAAGTGAGAATTGTGAGTTTATCTCGCAATTCTGACTTTATAACTCGCAATTGCAAATTTATTTCTCAATTCTGAGAGAAAGAATGTGTGTCTAACCAACAGGAGGACTGTTGCTGTAATAATTAGACGGCAAATTGCTTCGAATAAAACCAAATTAACAGCTTGCATGTTTTCATCATATTTTCAAATCTGAATGTGTTTTTTAAAATTACATGGCCTTAAAAAATACAACAGAGAAATTCCTGAAATATCAAATGAAAAGTATTAATTGTATTAATTATAGCAAAAAATGTTGACACACATAGGCATAAAAGGATTAAAACAGCATGTCAAAAAATAAATAAATAAATAGAATATAAATAAATAAATATAATGTTTATGCAGCACTCCGACGTTAGTTTTAAATCAATGAAGCAATCAAAAAAAGCAGGTGGTTTGGACAAACATCTTGAGTGTACTGAGTGTTTACACAAACTACTATAACATTTATGTCTTAATTATGGATAACTAGTGACAAGTTGTTAAAATGCCTCGAGACCCTGAGACGTTCCATTTCATTGCACTCGTCTAACGGCTGTTAAACGCAAGAAAGCATCCTGAGTGCATATGACTCCTTAAAGGTGCAGAAAGATGCATGGCTGGGTCCGTTTTTCTATTACCGTCCCACTGATAAACATCCTCTGAGAGGTGAAGCACCCACATCTAAACAAATCACAAAAAACATTTCAAGCTACGCACACAAACTCACATTTACATACACTTCCTCTGTCCTCTCGTAGCTTACGCTCCTGTCCAACACCCACACACCAGACAAAAAGAGCCACACACTCTTTCTATTTCCCAGGAGAAAACATCTGTTACTATCCAGTTCGCTTTTCAACTGTGCTCCAGTGATCACGGATCTCTCGTTCAACACACTATTATTCCAGGACCTCTCAAACACACACACATCTCTCACTTACTTTGTTTGTCCAATACCAAATGCCATCAATTAATATTCACTGACTGTGTAATGCAATTTCACAGTGGGGCCGATGAAGACATTTGGCAACAAGCTTTAAACACGAGCAAACATACAGCTCGTCCAACCTTTGTTTCTCCCACTGGTAAACAAACTGAATGAAATGAATGTTGCTGGTAAGATGTAATATGCTGATTCTTGGATGTGGCTCTAGACATCTGTGAATGAGCTTTGACTGAAACTCCATGTGCTTGACAAGTAGTATCATTGTCATCTGGAACAAACAACTACAGACAATCCGTCGATCTCCCTAATGATTGAAAACCCTGATCTCCGACCAATAGGAGGGAATGGATTTGCTCTGGGACTACATTATGAATTAGTAGTTTAGGAAATTAAAGTTGTAGAGGCCTTTGAAGCTGCACTGAAAATGCAATTTGGACCTTCAACCCGTTGGCTCCCATTGAAGTCCACTATATGAAGAAAAATCCTGGAATGTTTTCCTCAAAACCCTTTTTTTCTGGAAGTGAACTAAGTCCAGAAAGTCTCACAGTTTGATGTATCTGTCATAGGAAATCAGCAGAAAAAAGCTGGGTAAATTACCTGCCTTAAATATTTAAGTTGAAACAACTCAAGTCAACTTTGCCAAATTTGGTTTGTTAAACTTAAAAGCTGGGTAAATTACCTGCCTTAAATATTTAAGTTGAATCAACTAAAGTCAACTTTGCTAAATTTGGTTTGTTAAACTTAAAAGCTGGGTAAATTACCTGCCTTAAATATTTAAGTTGAATCAACTCAAGTCAACTTTGCCAAATTTGGTTTGTTAAACTTAAAAGCTGGGTAAATTACCTGCCTTGAATATTTAAGTTGAATCAACTAAAGTCAACTTTGCTAAATTTGGTTTGTTAAACTTGTTTGTTAAAAGCTGGGTAAGTTACCTGCCTTAAAAAATTAAGTTGAATCAACTAAAGTCAACTTTGCTGAATTTGGTTTGTTAAACTTAAAAGCTGGGTAAATTACCTGCCTTAAATATTTAAGTTGAATCAACTAAAGTCAACTTTGCCAAATTTGGTTTGTTAAACTTAAAAGCTGGGTAAATTACCTGCCTTAAAAATTAAGTTGAATCAACTAAAGTCAACTTTGCTGAATTTGGTTTGTTAAACTTAAAAGCTGGGTAAATTACCTGCCTTAAATATTTAAGTTGAATCAACTCAAGTCAACTTTGCCAAATTTGGTTTGTTAAACTTAAAAGCTGGGTAAATTACCTGCCTTAAATATTTAAGTTGAATCAACTAAAGTCAACTTTGCCAAATTTGGTTTGTTAAACTTAAAAGCTGGGTAAATTACCTGCCTTAAATATTTAAGTTGAATCAACTAAAGTCAACTTTGCTAAATTTGGTTTGTTAAACTTGTTTGTTAAAAGCTGGGTAAGTTACCTGCCTTAAAAATTTAAGTTGAATCAACTAAAGTCAACTTTGCTAAATTTGGTTTGTTAAACTTAAAAGCTGGGTAAATTACCTGCCTTAAATATTTAAGTTGAATCAACTCAAGTCAACTTTGCCAAATTTGGTTTGTTAAACTTAAAAGCTGGGTAAATTACCTGCCTTAAATATTTAAGTTGAATCAACTCAAGTCAACTTTGCCAAATTTGGTTTGTTAAACTTAAAAGCTGGGTAAATTACCTGCCTTGAATATTTAAGTTGAATCAACTAAAGTCAACTTTGCTAAATTTGGTTTGTTAAACTTGTTTGTTAAAAGCTGGGTAAGTTACCTGCCTTAAAAAATTAAGTTGAATCAACTAAAGTCAACTTTGCTGAATTTGGTTTGTTAAACTTAAAAGCTGGGTAAATTACCTGCCTTAAATATTTAAGTTGAATCAACTAAAGTCAACTTTGCCAAATTTGGTTTGTTAAACTTAAAAGCTGGGTAAATTACCTGCCTTAAATATTTAAGTTGAATCAACTAAAGTCAACTTTGCCAAATTTGGTTTGTTAAACTTAAAAGCTGGGTAAATTACCTGCCTTAAATATTTAAGTTGAATCAACTAAAGTCAACTTTGCTAAATTTGGTTTGTTAAACTTGTTTGTTAAAAGCTGGGTAAGTTACCTGCCTTAAAAATTTAAGTTGAATCAACTAAAGTCAACTTTGCTAAATTTGGTTTGTTAAACTTAAAAGCTGGGTAAATTACCTGCCTTAAATATTTAAGTTGAATCAACTCAAGTCAACTTTGCCAAATTTGGTTTGTTAAACTTAAAAGCTGGGTAAATTACCTGCCTTAAATATTTAAGTTGAATCAACTAAAGTCAACTTTGCCAAATTTGGTTTGTTAAACTTAAAAGCTGGGTAAATTACCTGCCTTGAATATTTAAGTTGAATCAACTAAAGTCAACTTTGCTAAATTTGGTTTGTTAAACTTGTTTGTTAAAAGCTGGGTAAGTTACCTGCCTTAAAAAATTAAGTTGAATCAACTAAAGTCAACTTTGCTGAATTTGGTTTGTTAAACTTAAAAGCTGGGTAAATTACCTGCCTTAAATATTTAAGTTGAATCAACTCAAGTCAACTTTGCCAAATTTGGTTTGTTAAACTTAAAAGCTGGGTAAATTACCTGCCTTAAATATTTAAGTTGAATCAACTCAAGTCAACTTTGCCAAATTTGGTTTGTTAAACTTAAAAGCTGGGTAAATTACCTGCCTTAAATATTTAAGTTGAATCAACTAAAGTCAACTTTGCCAAATTTGGTTTGTTAAACTTAAAAGCTGGGTAAATTACCTGCCTTAAATATTTAAGTTGAATCAACTAAAGTCAACTTTGCTAAATTTGGTTTGTTAAACTTGTTTGTTAAAAGCTGGGTAAGTTACCTGCCTTAAAAATTTAAGTTGAATCAACTAAAGTCAACTTTGCTAAATTTGGTTTGTTAAACTTAAAAGCTGGGTAAGTTACCTGCCTTAAAAAAATTAAGTTGAATCAACTACAGTCAACTTTGCTAAATTTAGTTTGTTAAACTTAAAATGTTGGGTAAATTTAAAACTTAAAATTTTAGGGCAGCCAGGTAACAAATTATTGTAAGTTGACTCAACAAATAGTTTTTTACAGTGTGACATGATGAAGAATTCAAACCCGGAAGATAATACTAGTGCAAAAAAAGCTATTAACCAGTTTTCTCTTAGAATTAAAATCAATGCATGCTAACATTATCTTCTATGATGTGCAATAGAAACCTCTGTGAAAATCTCAGAAAGTGTAGTTGAATGTTTCATGACCCTTTAAATTCTGTCTAATAGCAGTCTGTAGTAAAAGAACAGATTTTATCTGATGATCCCCATCTTTTATAGCACAAGCAGACTTGTTGACAGATGCTTGAGCTCACAGGTCTCCTCTGTGTCAGAGCCGCACACTGACTCAACAATATGTCTAGTTATGAGTGTGGCATACTTGAACTAGTAGCTGATATCAGAGCGCCACAGCTGTGCAGCAGGTTAACCGGATGTGTCCACTGGCGCAGAGTCGAAAGTGCATTTCCAATGCGTTCTCTATTGGAGCTGACTCACGCAGGGGATTATGGGATTGACAAGCGGGGAGAACATTAAAAAGTTGGAAAATGCTATACGGTGGGTGTCAGCCAGTTGCTGTGAGATGAAGGCAGTGGATTCTCATAAGCATTTCAAAATCTGTCAATAATGATGGAGTCTTGAGGGTTAGGCTTAAATCATATTGTTACATACCAATACTAGACTGCGATTGAAAAGTTTGGGGATGGTAAGATTTTTTAAATGCTTTTGAAAGTCAACATTTTCAGATCACAAATTTTCACCAGTCTTCAGTGTCACGTGATCCATTGGAAATCATTTTAATATGTGATTTACTGCTCAAGGAATATAGATTGATTAATTGTTATTATTGATGTTGAAAACAGTTGTGCTGCTCCTTTTTAAATTTCAAAAATTTACAACCTCCTTTCAGAATCTGCAAATGTTAATTATTTTAACAAAATAATAGTCATCATACAAAATGCATGCTATTGTTTTTTAGTACTGACCTGAATAAGTTATTTCACATAAAATGTGTTTACATATAGTCCACAGGAGAAAATAATAGTTGAATTCATAAAAAATTACCATGTTCAAAAGTTTACATCCTCTTGATTCTTAATACTGTGTTCTTACCTGAAAGATCCACAGCTGTGTTTTTTTGTTGTGATAGTTGTTCATGAATGCATTGTTTTTCCTGAAAACGTAAACTGCCTGCTGTTCTTCAGAAGAATCCCTCAGGTCCCACAAATTATTTGGTTTTCCAGTATTTTTGTGTATTTGAACCCTTTCTAACAATGACTGTATGATTTTAAGATCCATCTTTTCACACTGTGGACAACTGAGGGAGCAACTATTACAGAGGGTTAAAACGCTCACTGATGCTCCAGAAGGAAAAATGATGCATTAAGAGCATTAAACTTTTGAACAGAATGAAGATGTTTAGATAAATTTTTCTTATTTTGCCTAAAAACCTTCAAAAGCTACAGAAGATACTTACATGTTTTCCAGAAGACAACATAAGTTAAATTCACCCTGATCTTCAAATGCTTAATGCATAGTTTTTTATTCTGAAGCATCAGTGAGTGTTTGAACCTTCTGTAATAGTTGCATTTGAGTCCCTAAGTTGTCTTTAGTGTGAAAAGATGTATCTCAAAATCACACAGTCATTATTGGAAAGGGTTCAATTACACAAAAATTCTGTAAAACCAAAGAATTTGTGAGAGCTGAAGGATTTTTCTGAAGAATAACAGGCAGTTTAACACTTCAGGACTAACAAAGGACTCATGAACAGCTATCACTAAACAAACAAAAAAGTGGATCATTCAGGTAACAACACAATATTAAGAATCAAGAGGGTGTAAACTTTTAAACGGGGTCATTTTTAGAAATTCAACTATTATTTTCACTTATGGATTATATGTAAACATCTTTTATGTGAGATATCTTATTCAGGTCAGTATTAAATAAACAATAACAAGCATTTTGTATGCTCCCTCTTATTTTGGTAAAATAATTAACATTTTGCAGATTCTGAAAGAGAGATGTAAACTTTTGACCTCAACTGTAATAAATGGCTTTTCTGTAACTTTTGACTAATATATTGCATCTTAGTTAAATTAAAGTAATATATTTAAAAATAATAATAATTAAAGAACAGTTTCATTGTGGCTGTTTAAAAAAGTGTATTAAAAAGTAAAATAAATAAAAGTGTTTGAAAAAGTGTTTAAATTAAACTGACACCAAATGTATACCCTCAGGTATTCAGATAAAAATTCAAAAAAAAAAATTCGACTGTAATGGTGCATATTCATGAATTAGCGACCCTGTATTGAAAGCATTAATGAAACCATCTGAAGACAATCAAATTGTTTCATCTTTGTTGTTTTGAGTGGATTTCTTCCACAGTTGTGAGCGTGTAGGGTCAAATCTGAGCATTTTTCCAGCACAGAGGGATATTGAGAAAGAACCACAGGCTTCTTCCTGTCCTCTGACCCGTGCCGTTATCACTAATGACACTGAATGTTACTCACTGTGCTTTCCAGAACACTTACATACAGGGGTTAAATCAGGACTTTAGTCTGAACCCTTAGTGATCCTTATTGTCAAAAAATAAGCATAAATAACTGATAATGTCTTATGTCTGATGGTATATACAAGGAATGTTGTTAAAGATATATTAAGATAATCAATAAATAAACACATATTACCCATCAAAAAAGGGAAAAATAGAAATAATAATATTTTTATAAATTCCAGGTAATTTACCATATAAATATGTTTTTTTTTTTTTTTTTGTTTTTTTACCTATAGCACAATCTCCATAAAAGTTGGCATGCTTCTTTAGAATCACATGCTGTATGCGTTCACCAAGTTTCATGAAGTTTTGAGATTTAGTTTACGATTGCCTGTTTTGTAAAAGACCCCATTTTATCTAACTAATGTGTAAAGTTCAACCTTTTTCGATAATTATTGATTTAGAGTCCAGAAAACTGTGCTTCAGTGGTTTCCTTGAGGTTAAGCAAAAAACCTAGGACTAGTTCACAAAATTATTATTATTTATTTTTTTGTTTTGTTAAATAATCTTGAATAAGTAACAAATTATATGATTGACAGCAGTGGTTCTTAATGCAAATTTGTTTAGAATGAGATCATCTATTATATGATATGAATATTGTGTGTAAGTGTGGAAAAAAAATACTGTACAATCGTTTACACACTTGAAAAGTTTAATTCTGATTGGCCTCAGTTAACCCTGTCTAAACTCAGATTGAGTTTACATATGCAAATCAACTTGTAAATGTAAATACCTTGTAAATGTAAATAGACAATATGGTGTAAATATCTCATTCCGTTGAAAAGTTATAGCTATTTTTAGAAAAGTATCCCCACCTCTTTCGAATGCTTTGGCATCCCTTTGCGACAATGAGTCAAAAACTCAAATGTTTTGCTAATTATTGATATTCACTCTCCAGAGCTTTTTTCTGCATTGGTTTGGTTTCGATCGAATGAAAAACCTAGGACTAGTTTGCAAACATAGTTTTCCAAAATAGCCTAAACCTTTGCCACAGATGTAATAGAATCTGTGACATGCTTTGTTTGTCTTGGCCCAAGGAATCCCATGATATATGACACTTGAGTCTGCGACTAGCGCTTTAGGGGTTATAAGTGATTTCATACTTTTAATCGCTGTAGCACCCCCGTAATGCCGATCGGGGTGAGCTTTGGTGACAGTGTAGATGGGGAGGGTACTACCATCCCTCAAAGTTTCAGGTCTCTATGCATTACGGTTTGGTCTGCCTGACCACTTTTAGGTTAGAATGGTGATCTTTGAAAATCTTAACCATTACTGTTCGGATTCAGTGCTACACGCATGAACCCCTAAGGGAAAAAAAATTAAGTGCACAACAAGTGTGGTAAATTGGACTACAGCAGCATACAAGAAATGAAAATAACTCACACATTAACAGCCAATATTTTGGTCTGTTTTGAATAAAAGGTGCCTGAACACAGCTCTGAATCAATTCGGCCCAATTAAACACCTGTTTTTTTGTTTATGTGGGAAAAAAAAGGTATACCGCAGTGTTCCCGCTGTCCATGCTCTTTAATTACACGATGGCCCTCCATCAAATTACATTCATCTATTGTTTATTAAATGCATGATTAATTTATTGGAGCAAATAAATCAATCAGCGTGTTTAGCAGCGCTGTAACAATAATCTACGGCAAGTTTAAAAATCAGTGAATTAGGAATCAGGACATAACTGTATTATGGAATTATGCAGAAAGCAGTTACATTACGTGCAGAGTTTACTCAATACGTCCCCATGCCGGCAGGAATAATAAAGGCAAAGATATGATTATTTGCCTGTCTTTCAAATCAGTCAGCTCACTCAATCTGGCTGATTATACGTCCCCTCTACCACAGTAATTCAATTATGATCTATAGTTCCACGTAGGCAGGCAGAAAGAGAGAAACAGAGAATAAAGTAAAGAGAGGGAGGGAGGGAGGAAGGGAAGAACGGCCGCTCTAGAGATTATAAATCAATAACAGACGGTGATTTGTGTGTGGCTGGAATGTGAAGGTTTCAAATCTTTAGGAGTAAGGCAGTGAATATTCTCTCACACTTTTTTGCTTTTCTTTTCATCAGCAGGATGATACAGTATCTTCCACCAAACCCTTTTCGTCCTCCATATAGCTAAACCGGTCTTCATGCCCTCTCACTGACAATGTTCTGTTAAATATTTAAGGACGATGGAAAGATATGAACACTTAACGTGTTAGCGCATATTAACGTCTTTTCACACCTACATTCAATGGATTCATAAAATATCTAAAATAGCTTTCTAAATTTTCGTGCTAAAGAAAAAAAAAAAAAATCAAATGCACCTAGGGATGAGCATGCTGGTAATTTTAGTCCTGTACAAATAAATCAACAGAGAACTGGGATCCATTTGTGCTATTTAACATTCACGCTAAAAATAAATGTAAAAATCATTAACTTTAATTAAGCAGATGCACTTCTTAAAAAAACATCTTGCTGCATTCATATTTTTAAGAAAGCTTGTCAGGTTAAAAATAGTTTTACAAACAATAGCAATCAGACTACAAGGCACTGCCACTCATTATTTTAAAATTCCACACTGCTGCAAGTATCGCAAAGAAATTATACTGCACATTTCATCACACTCCTCTCTCTCTCTCTCTCTGTGTGTGTGTGTGTGTGTGTTGCTGGTTCCTTTGCTAAGACAATGCAGATATGCCATCACAAAACTGTATGATCCTCCAAGCGAAACTCTTCTCAAAGAAGCAACCACTCCTACATCAAGGACGTGTCCCATTCAGCTGAATGAGGTCAGAACAAGACCTCTCATACCTGAGAGCAATTACACGGCTCTCCACGTAGCTGAGAGCGTCAATCCAGCAAACACCACAATGTGTGTCTATTCAGGAGAGACATTTTGATGTAGGTTATGGTTTTTCACTTCTTGAGTTCTACAACCTTCACATAATCCAACACTGACTGTTTATGTGTTGTGTGAAAGCAATCAAACTTAGATTCAGTACATTCCAAGTTCCAACTTTCTCTACTAATATTATGTCTCTGTGTATCAATGTAAGCAAATCCCCCTTTACAGATGAAATTTCTGAAACTGATCCCACTTTAAATGAAGTTCACAGAGATGTCAAACAAATCTCTAAAGTCCAGGCAAACAGCCAAACAAATGATTCCTCTTTGAACATCATTGGGCACGTTTCCATCTACTATCAACTGAATACTAATGCAATCAATGTCAATGTCAGCTAGACATTGAAAGCTGCCTTCTGTGGAATGTAATTTCTCCACAGTGCTCAACAGAGGATCATTTGCATTATGTTTTGGCACAAAAACACAGACTTAACTGGAGGTTGCTCTAGACAGACAAGAACCATCTCGCCATCTTTCATCTAACTCCACTTTTCCCCCCCTATGGCTCTCCTATAAGACCATGATCTTTATTGTAACGGCCTAAAAGTGGCTACAGCCACATCCATGACTCAGCAAATCATTAGAGCAGATTGGAGAAGACTACTTCTTAACCACAAGACTTGGCTAAATACCAAGATTCCCTCCATAATTAAAGTGCAAGATGCTGCTTTTCAATCTAGAGACGGTAGTAGCAATATGGTTAGATATATTATGACCCACCTTAATGTCACAGGAGGTTGGAGCCTGTTTTTTCTTAAGGGTTTCTGTCCAATACCTAAATATCTAATGTTTTTTTTATTTCCTTATCACAGTTGCCAGTCACCGAGGGCTTTAAGACATTAAGGTATGAGTTTTTGCTTTGAAACCAAATGGATTGTGAAAATGTGCTATATGAATACATGTGAACTGCTCCCAAAAACATAATCCGCAACTATAAATAACATGAATTTTTCTCATAGACTATTTCTGCAGCAGGTCTAATAAGCTGCATTTACACAATGTGCAGATCTAATTTAACATATCAAAAGTTTTGTCTTGTCTATAAGACATAACTGTGTAATTTCGCATTATAAAAGCATTTTGAGATGCAAATGCATTTAACCGCTCACGCAGAGTTAGGCATAGCCGCATACCGTGAGCACGTGCTTCGTAACCAGCACACACAAGTATTTTAAAGCAGCCTCCTGACAGTAAATGAGCTTTGTGTATCCAATGTGTCCAAATGAAGTAAATTTGCTTTCATTTGCCTTTTTCAGACTGAATGGAATTGAATCTGATTTAAATGATTGACTGTCCGTACTGTGTATCGCAACTGTTCAGATCAGATATGTGTGTTCCTTGCTGCTCTTTCGTTTTTCCCAAATATCTGCATTGGTTTTTATTGCAGCAACTATGCGTTGGTAAAACAACAATAATATTTTGAATCCCAAACTCAAGACTTTAGAACCCGACTGTCTATAGCAGGTAGTGTTTGTGTAAATGTGGTGGGGTAAAGTTCACTGCCATAATTGCATCACTGGAACAATTTACTCTGAATTATGCATTTCCACATTTATATGTTTAGCTTTTAAAGAGTTTAGTGAGTGTAAAAGGATAAACGTGCAGATTTATTCTGTGTTGCCGATGTGTTTACGTTTTATGTGGCGTGAGAAAGTGACAAAAATATGCAAAATCTGATCTAAGCAGTCAGACTGAAATGGGTTTCTAGAAATGCAATTTGAGTAGGATTTCAAACCACATATGACCCTGGGTCACAAAACCAGTCATAAGGGTCAATTTTTTAAAACTGAGATTTTTACCACCACTAGAAGCTGAATAAATAAGCGTTAAAAATCTGAAATCTAAGGATGTAAAAAAATCTATATATTAAGAAATTTGCCTTTAAAGTTGCCCAAATGAAGTTGTCTGAATGCATATTTCTAATCAAAAGTTAAGTTTTGATATATTTACAGTAGGAAATTTCCAAAATATCTTCATGGAACATGATCTTTACTTAATATCCTAATGATTTTTGGCATAAAAATCGATCATTTTGACATACAATGTATTTTAGCTATTGATACAAATATACCCGTGCTACTTAAAACTGGTTTTGTGCTCCAGAGTCACATATGAATGTAGCCTGTAACAGATTTGTTAAAATTGGATTTCATGTGGGATCTTTTTGCTGTTCACACTTGCTAAACATGATCAGATAAGCCCACAACTGATCTTGCATTTTGATTCAACCATGAAACTATGCAAGTTTATAAACTTATTCAATGTTCTATTTATGTGTGTGTGAGTGTACAGGTTTATGAGGACACAAATGTATAATGGCATACGTATTACAGACCCTGTAAACCACATATGTGACCCTGGACCCAGGGGCGTAGATTTAGGGTGGACGGAGGGGATATGTCCCCACCAATATCCTCCGACCACTGAAATGTCCCCACCAATAATTTAATCCACTTAAAAAAAGAAAAAAAAAATCGCGCTGTCATCATTAACCTAGACATGCAGAAAGGGCTAAATCACATTCTCTCCTTGAGTCCTCCCGCCCCAAAACACATATGAACATTTTGATAGGCTGTGCCTTTCCCCGCTGTCATGTGAGAGGCTATGGCTGCGTTCTGATACAAGCAGCACCAAATGCAGTGGATTTTTTTCCCGTGCAAGAAGGTGTGTTGGGTGACATACATGTGAGGATGGCGGCAGCAAAAAAAGAAGTTGGACATGAGCTTTTTTTTTAAGTCACTTCAAGTTCGCTAGTGAATCCATCAAAGTCCATCAAAGTAACGACAACAGTTAACGTTAATGCTAGTGGGTTTTTTTTTACCGCTTTGACGCAAGGGGGGTGGGAGGGGGGTGGATTCATAGGTCCCCACCAATGTCCAAAGCAAATCTACGCCCTTGCCTGGACCACAAAACCAGTCATAAGGGTCAATTTTTTTAAATTGAGAATTGAAGTTGAATAAATAAGCTTTCCAGCATTGTATGGTTTGTTAGGATATAACAATATTTGGCCGAGATACAACTATTTGAAAATCAGGAATCTGAGGGTGTAAAAATATCGAAATATTGAGAAAATCACCTTTAAAGTTGGTCCTGAAACAGAAAAACAGGACGGGACATATCAAGTATCATATCCGCCCAGTTTTTTTTTTAAATAGCCAATAGCGTTCCATTTATATCTGCTTGGGCCAGAGCCGTTGAGCTTGGTAAAAGCCGCATTTGACAGCTTATGACAGCCACAGTCTAATAGATTACCCCCTAGATTCAAAATGAAACTCTTACTAAAACAAAATAGTGATCATAATCATGCTGAGGCTGTGTAGTTTTAATACATGCCGACTCACGCATATGATCTGCTCCGTACTATCGCATCTCTGGACCGGAGAGCCAAAGTCCAGAGTAGACTGTGCGCACTGCAGCGGTTCGTGTGACACAACGCGAAACCAGACTACATTTGCCCCAATGGAAAGCAAATTTACACTGTCTGAATCATTCCCTATCACCTACAATGTGCACTACATGCTATTTACCATACAAAAAACACTAACACTGTGAACAAGTGACAGATCTCAGCTGCAGCTTCAACGTCTGTTTATAGTGTTGGGGGCGGAACGCTACAGATTCTAGAGAGCATTTGATTGGACAGAACATTTGATGAGAACCTGAAGTGCAGCGTGATGTCATCAAAATCATTGATTCATATTGGCGGAAGTGAGAGACTGTAAGTTTTGAATGCTCAAATCTTGTGAATGCGAATTTTATCATTGTATTGGAGCACACTAGATTATAGATAACTTGAAGGCTAACATATTCATAATAAAAACCAAAAAACTTCTTGATTTTGATTTCATAGGGACTTTAAGACTGTGACTAAGGTCACATATATCAATGTATGTATGTGTGTGTGTGTGTGTGTGTGTGTGTGTGTGTGTGCGCGTGTTTGTCATTGGCAATAAGCAGAATACGGACATCTTTAGCCCACAGAAGACCAGGGTTAGAGCTAAACTCTGCAGGAAAATTAATCTCTCGGACCTGAGTTAACCCTGAACCCTGAGAACCCCTGAATTAGTGTTTTATTTATCTATAATCATGTCGAGCATTACTCTAACACATCACATTTACACATGACTGATTGCTAAACAAATAATTTAAATATATTCATGCAATCAACACTTCAAAATATTAAGTTAATTTATACATTAACAGTGCTGTAACAGCATTGTTGGATGGCATTATTTAGAGAAGCACCACATGGCATGTCAAGCAGACCATCGCTCTATTTTAAATATACAGCAAGATTTTTACACCTGCTAACAGCTGAATCAATCACGATGAATTGTGATTCAATTCAAAAGAGGAGTCTAAAGAATATTATATACAGTAGTATCATGTCCACATCTTGTGAAAAAAAGATGTTTGGCTCCAGAACAAAAAGTAAACACACAACTTGCATATTGGAAACTGACAAAACTGTGGCAGCTGCAAGTTAAAATTCAAAACCTCTGACTTTGCCCTCAACCAAACCCCCACAAGATATTTCCAGTCAGTAAGTGCTCACTCAACTATGAGCCAAGAAGTTATTCCTGAAGGGCTGTATTTGCGTATTTGCTTATATGCACGCTGAGTGTTGCTGCACCTTGTCACGCTTGATCAACTCTCATTACTGCCTCTTGTTTGCATCACACCTCATAAACATGGCTACCGATGCCGCCCGACTCACTCGCTACCCAGAATGCAATAATCCACATGTCCTCATTTGCATGCAATTTATTGTGAACTTGTCAGCGTCGTGGTTGCCTCCTGTCTATTCTCTCATTTCAAATGAAGGCATCAAGACACCATCATTCATCGCACGTCATCTGAAACAGAGAATTTACAAGCCCAGCCAGCTGTGATTACATTTCTCTTGGTTCCATTCAGCAAACAAGAAAAAAAAAAACGTCTGAAAATGAATGATTTGATGACAGGCAGCATTAAAGGCCCAGTCAGAAAGTTTAAGATGTTTAAAGTGATTTGTTTGTTTTGCAGTGGTTAGCGAAATATTGATGGCTTGTGATAAAATGCTGTCTGGGGACATAGAGCCGTTAATTGACACCGCAAGTTTATTTTTTCAAGTCAATTCCAGCACATATAATAAACTGCTGTGCTCTAATTTAAAAGAAATCTTTGAGCAATATTACCTCACTGTCCCTAAAGCCCAAAATAAAAACCCCAAATACTTCATATAACATTTAGGACATCGAGCAGTGGCATTAAAATATTCCTAATTGCTATCGATTTCTTGTTTTTGCTGTTCTGACATTTCGTTTAAGCGGCCTTCGCTTCTACGAAAGAGGGCGGAAAGCAAGCTCTGTTTCGATGCGCGGTCTGTTAGGCCTTATTCAATCAATAGATTGAAAAAATGCTTGGAGCTTATTACGTGTTTTCCCTAGGAGACAAGAAGGAAGCAAACAGTGTTTATTTGCTTTGCTCTCAACGTGTTCCTTACGGTTCTATAAATGTAGTACAAAAATAAAATTCGGTTGACTATGAATCCCGTGTGTGCTTCCACGGTTCAATACTGAAACTACTAAGAAATGAAGGCCTAGCCACCACTTCCCTTCTGAATATTATTTCTTGATATTGCAATATTTAACTTGCACTCAAATGTCCAACCTTATGAGCTCTCCAGCAATGCTAAGAAGGAAATGTGGGGTCTGATCTGGAAAAAAGAAAAATGCATGAAAGTGCACACTGAAATAGTGATACTAAACAGTAATTTGCATCAAAAAGTAAAACACATTACTATTTGATTAAATTCTACTTGGTCAGGTTGGTTCTTAAAAGAGTAAAATGGTCTGCACTGCTTTTCTTTTCTTTTTTAAGGACCATTTTGTATGGAAGCCTGTTTCCACCACTGAAAAAAAAAAACTATTTATCTCACAATTATGAGAACTCGCAATTGCCAGAAAAACATGATAGCTCGGTATTTTCTGAGAATTGTGTGATACAAAAACACAAAATTACAAAATGATGACATTTTCTTCTCAGAATTATGAGATATAAACTTGCAATTGCGAGTTATAAAGTCAGAATTGTGTGATAAAAACTTGCAATTGCGTCTTATAATGTCAGAGTTGTAATACAAACTTGCAGTGCTGATGTTTTTCTCACAATAGTTTATATCTCACAATTCTGAGAAATAAAGTCAGAATTCCACGTATGTATCACACAATTCTGAGAAAATTGTAAGTTATAATGTTTTTCTCGGCTTAGCCACCCACTTCCCTTCTGAATATTATTTCTTGATATTGCAATATTTAATTTGCACTCAAATGTCCAACCTTATGAGCTCTCCAGCAATGCTAAGAAGGAAATGTGGGGTCTGATCTGGAATAAAGAAAAATGCATGAAGGTGCACACTGAAATAGTGATACTAAACAGTAATTTGAATCCAAAAAGTAAAACAGATTACTACTGGATTAAATTCTACTTGGTCACGTTGGTTCTTAAAAGAGCAAAATGGTCTGCACTGCTTTTCTTTTCTTTTTTTAAGGACCATTTTGTGTGGAAGCCTGTTTCCACCAATGAAAAAAAAAGTTATTTTATTTCACAATTATGAGAACTCGCAATTGCCAGAAAAACATTCAACATTCAATTCAAATTCAACAATTTTCTCAGAACTGCGTGATACAAAAACACAATTCTGACATTTTCTTCTCAGAATTATGAGACATAAACTTGCAATTGCGAGTTATAAAGTCAGAATTGTGTGATATAAACTCGCAAAAGTATCTATCACACATTTCTGAGAAAATTGCAAGTTATAATGTTTTTCTCGCAATTGCGAGTTCTATTATTTCTTGATGTTGCAATATTTAATTTTGCACTCAAATGTCCAACCTTATGAGCTCTCCAGCAATGCTAAGAAGAAAAATGCATGAAAGTGCACACTGAAACAGTGGTACTAAACAGTAATTTGGATACAAAAAGTAAAACAGATTACTATTTGATTAAATTCTACTTGGTCAGGTTAGTTCTTAAAAGAGCAAAATGGTCTGCACTGCTTTTCTTTTTTATCTTTTAAGGACCATTTTTTATGGAAGCCTGTTTCCACCACTGAATAAAAAAGGTTATTTTATCTCACAATTCTGAGAACTCGCAATTGCCAGAAAAACATTATAACTCGCAATTTTCTCATAAAAACACAATTCTGACATTTTCTGCTCAGAATTATGACATATAAACTTGCAATTGCAAGTTATAAAGTCGGATATGTGTGATATAAACTCGCAATTCTGATGTTTTTCTTGCAAAACGAGTTAATATCTCACAATTCTGAGAAATAAAGTCAGAATTTCAAGTATGTATCACACAATTCTGCTAAAATTGTAAGTTATAGTGTTTTTCTCGCAATGTGATTGTAAGATGTAAAATTGTAGATAACTTTTTTATTTTTTATTCAGTGGCAGAAATTGGCTTCCATAATTTTGTTGTTTTGAGACTACACATTTATTTGTTTATTTAATGGATTCAGCAGGGGTGATATATATATATATATATATATATATATATATATATACTAGCTGTGTATCTGTAATTCATTCTGTGGGTGTCTAGCTTACTTTTTTAAAAATGGCACAAGCTTTCCATGCCATCATGTTTACACATAGATCATACTTTTTGCATGAAGCCAAGGTGAATGAAGAAAAAAACACTACCATTGTGTGGTTAAAGCAGTTAATCCAAATGTCCTGAGCAAGCCAAAATGGCTTCCGGAGTTTTGGAGCAGATGGAGCCAGTTACCACACCTCAGTGGAGCTGAACCACGCAAGCAGAGAGAACAGAAAGGGTTGGTCGAGATTAAGTTTTAAATGGTCTGTGAGCACATCTGAAAAGCGAAGGAGAGAAAATGAAAAAAAAAGAGGGAGACAAAAGAAATTTAATGAAAAACAATAGCATGAAGCATAAAAGTCTTTAAGTGAAAGATGAAGTATAAAACCCAACAGGACAGGAAAGAATACAGAACAGTAAACACACTTGAACCCATCAAAACAAAAACACAGTGGCTTTAGCTTCTGCTCTGTGCTGACAGATTATTTGATAGCGGGGAAAGAGGCTGGGGCAACTATTTTTAATCTAAAATTAATTAGGGGAATTTCATTTGGTCTTGAAAGCAACCATGCAATCATTAACATTAGGAGCAAAATTACACAGCTCCAGGCTTTTGATCAGCAAGAGACTGCTATTAGGAACAAAGGGAGCCTGAGTGTTCATTTACTTTATAATGCCATTGTCGATTCTTTGAAATGCCATTCACAACATATGCACTGGAGTTTAAACCTTTTACACTCAGAATGCTAAATGCATAATTGTGACTCTGGACCACAAAACCAGTCATAAGTGTGCATTTTTCGAAATTGATGTTTATACATTATATGAAAGCTGAATATTTAGTTTTCCATTGATGTATGGTTTGTTAGGATAGGACAATATTTGGCCGAGATACAACTATTTGAATATTTGGAATCTGAGAGTGCAAAAAAAAAAATCTAAATATTAAGAAAATCACCTTTAACATTGTCCAAATGAAGTTCTTAGCAATGCATATTACTAATCAAAAATTAAGTTTTGATATATTTTTAAATTTACAAAATATCTTCATGGAACATGATCTTTACTTAATATTTCTACTAATATATTAGTAGACATCACAGTTACGTCACTTGCAGTTGCGATTGCATTGTGGTGGCAGGAGAAACACTCTTAACAAGTGAAGGAAAACAAGTCAAATCCCTGGAATAAAGGGGAAAAAAATTTGCGCTAGCAGTCTCATGTTTTTGAACCCAAGTGTATTAGGCTTAATGGCAATCCACCGATCTGTTAAACTTACACACCAAGATCCTTCATTATTTATTCAACCTTTTAATCATCGAAATCCATATATTGACTCATTTGGACCCATCTTAATCTATTCATTGATGTTTCTATAATTGCTGCTTTAACCCATGAAAGATTTTCTGCCTATTACAAATGTAAACGGGCTGCAACATGTGCTAACCAGAAAGGTTCAAACATGCTAGGCAAGCAGATTTTCACTCCCTTGATGCCATGAGTGTGTTCCTCTCATCTCCTGCCTTATTTCAGGAAACATTACCATCTCCATCTCATCCATTATACCTAAAATGCGCAAATGCAACATTCAGTGCTACCAAAACACTTATTATTTACTATAAACAATTGAATATAAATACTGTTTTCTCCCAATATTTCAAAGCAACTGACACTGTTTGTGAATAGTCAGAAAAGCTCATTACAACTTCCACATGAGGAAGACATTTATATTGGATTTCGCACTGCTGGAGAAAGCGAAATTGAATTGTACTATGGAGCCATGCACATGACATATGGAGAAAAAAAAAATAGATATTAATAATTGTTCCTACAACTTAAATCATTCCTACGGCTTACACATTTGTGGCCACATTTCATTAATTCATTCCATCGTTAAATAAAAATTAAGGAACAAATTAATAAAAAATTGAGGGAATGACGTGGGAACACATTCATAATTTTTTGGCCACAATATCTTTCATTTTTCCCCGACAAGTCATGTCTAGGGCTTCATACAAATAAACTTGACTGCGTCAAACTATGTTAAATTTAAATGTAAATGAAAGACAAGCAACCTTGTGGTGTAACAGTTTATAGTACTGCAAGATGGTGGCAACATTGATACAGTACAAAAGCTACTACTTCTTTCAAAATTGAACTTTATTACTATAATACTATGAATATGTTAGCCTTAAGGTTATCTGTAAGCTAATATGATCCAAAACAACGACAAAATTTGCATTTACAAGACATAATCACCAAAACTTGCAGTCTATAACTTCCGCCAATATGGATGAATGATTTTGATGACATAACCCTGAACTTCAGCTCCTCATGAAACATTCTGTCCAATCAAATGCTCTCTAGAATCCAAAGAGCCCCACCGCCTACACTATAAATAGACACTGAAGCTGGCTAAAATCAATCACTTTTTCACAGAATTAGAATTTCTATAAAGCGAATGGCATGTAGTGCACTATATAGGGCAGGGGTTTTCAACTCCAGTCCTCGTGCCTCCCCTGACATAATGTCTTAGATGTTTCCCTACTGAACATGTTAACAAATTGATGAGATAATGAAGTGACCATTAAATCATTAATGACACCTGCTGTTAACAAACAAAATCACTGAAGAAAACATGAACAATAAAAAGTCACATTGTTGCGTTTCTTTTAATTTACCTCTTGACATTACACTGTTTTCAAAGTTTTGTATTACAGCAAAGTACAGCCAAAATACTTTAACAGCAAATTAAGTTAGCTATGTGTTCATGTTTGGATATGGTGTATTATGTTTTGTCTATGTTGAACTTAATTTAGTGCTTTTAAACAGTGATGTGCTGATCAGTTATTACAAATAATTAAAAAAAAAATGTTCTCAAGAACATAAACCACTAAACTAGCTGGCCAAACACAGATGTCAAAGATAAGTGTATGAATCTCAACAATGGTGACAATCAACAAATAATGAGATAAACATTAACTCTCAACATCACAAAACAAACTACCTAAGTCTCAATAAATTGTATCATTATTGGTTCAATCATCACTTCATTATCTCATTAACTTGTAAACATGTCCAATAGGGAGACATCTAAAACATTATGTCAGGGGAGGCCCGAGGACTGGAATTGAAAACCCCTGATATACAGTACAGACCAAAAGTTTGATTCAGGTGTGTCCAAACTTTTGGTCTGTACTGTAGATATGAATTCAACTGAAAAAAACTTGTGAAAAAATATCTTTCAGGTGGTCAAATAGTAAATAGCAAATAGCAAATAGTGGAGCTCTGCAGCCACCTACTGGTAAAAGTTATTTGTAGTTGTTTTGTTTTTTTTACATTTAAAACAGGATTTTCCAAAAGATGGGCAAAAATCTTACACTAAACCATGTGAAATTATGTTATCTCCATGAATTAAAGTTAGAAATGTGGGTCTTTTATAAAGTGAATTTTACATAAAAAAGCAGTTTTTGTATAAAAAGCCATTTAAAAATATTTATTTATTAATTTATATATATTTAAAATATCACTAACCCACTGAAAACTGCACAAATGTAGAGTAAAAACTTTAATAAACAGAAAAATATACAGTACAGACCAAAAGTTTGGACACACCTTCTCATTCATTTGAATGAGAAGGTGTGTCCAAACTTTTGGTCTGTACTGTAGGGCATAGGGAACATTTAGGCAGTGCAAATATGCTTTCATTGGAGCAAAAGAAAGCTGGTTTTGCGTTGTGTCACACAAACCGCCGCAGTGCACACACAGTCTGCTCTGGTCCAGAGACACGATAGCACAGAGAAGATCATATGCGTGAATCGGTGCAGACCACAAAACGTATCGGACCCATTTAACACATTCTACACAAAATGTTATATTTTATAGCAATATGGATGAAATTGTGGCTGTCAAATGTGCTCAATAACTTCAAGCTTTGATATAAACAAAACGCTATTGGCTATTTAAAAAGAGGGCTTTGGCTTGATATGTCCCATCCTGTCTTTCTGTTTCAGTTAAAATTACGTCAACACATAGAATAACACTATGCATTTCGAGGCACATCAGTGAATCTTTAAAAGTTTAATAGACTTGAGTGACTGCTTAAAAGAAGTTAGACTACATCAGGTTACCCTTGAAAAAACTAAAAGCTACTAACAAAGAGTAAATAAATAAATCCAAGCCATAATCGCTCCATAACACTGACAGCATTGTGCTGTGAATGCTAATACTGGTTTTACTACACTGTAAAAAGTGAACAGTTGGATCAACTTAAAAAAATACTTCAATTGGTAACACCTAAACATTTTAAGTTCTTTCAACTTAATTTATAATTAATTTATGTAATAACTTAAGTTGAAAGAACTTAAAATGTTTAGGTGTTACCAACTGAAGTAATTTTTTAAGTTGATCCAACTGTTCACTTTTTACAGTGTATACAGTGACTATACCACTTTAAAATCAATTCATAACCACAATCTAATTTAGCCGAGATTCAGTTAGATATCAATATGTTAGTGTTTCATAACAGAGCTGTTTTAATGTACAGTAGCTGTTTGGTCTCAAATGGCCTGTGCATCAATTAGCGCTCTTTTTAAATATCCCTGTCCTTCAGCTAAATGCCTTCATCCCTCTGCTGGTGTGAGGAAACCAAGACCTTCTCCATTACTTATGAACGACTTGTTTTACTTGGTGTGAAAACACTGATGTGGGATTTGTGTAGAATTAAGCCATTGGTCTGAGCTCACAAGATGTCAGGGAGGGGAAAAAGGAAATCAATATGCTGCCCATCAGCAAGGCTTAAGTGCAATGTTTAAACGTGCAGCCAGGAGAATTCAAAACAGAGGAGGAAGCAATGTCTGCGGTTGGCCAACACAAAGAGTTTAAAGCTAGATACATAAAAAAAGAAGAAAGAAACGAGTTCAACAAGGGATTTTTGCAGCATAGTCTAGTCTAGCATAGTACTTAGTAAATATTGTTAGACACTTTTATGAGAAAACAGTTGCAGGAACTTTATATTAAATATATGGCACCATGGACAGGGTAAACGCATTTCATTACCTTATGAACATTATATCTGATAAATATGCAAACAGGATAGGATAGCGGGAGACTCCAGCAATTTGAACCTGATCTCATGGCACATTACTTCATCGGCATTTCACAATGTTTATAAAGCCAAAAAGGTATCAGGTTTGTTTTATATCTAAAAACACATTTAAAGCTCACATTGATTTTTGTCTTTTGTTTAGATTTTCAAGCACTGCTGGAAAAAAAAGCTGGTTTAACCCAAGCTCTGATGATTTTCTAGTCTTATAAGGCCAACAAGCTGGTTTCTATGGCTGGTTAGACTGGGAGATCAGCTGATTGACCATAAATCAGCTTGTGACAGTAACAAAAAGGTTCATTTTTCATTTTATTATTCATTTTCTTTACTAAATGAAGTGAGAAGAAAAGTAAAAGTTATGTTTTTGGTGGTAGTGATAAAAACATATATTCATCAAGGACAACTGATGAAAATTGACAGTAAAAACTATTAAAAGATTTTCTATTTGAAATAAAATATCACAAAAAATATTAAGCTGCAACTATTTTTAACATAAATAATACCAAAATCAGGGTATTAGAGTGATTTCTGAAGGATCAAGTGACACTGAAGACTGAAGTAAAAAAAAAAAATTAAGCATTGCCATCACAGAAATAAATTACATTTTATAATAAATAAATAGAAATCAGTTGTTTTAAATTGTAAAAATATTTTAGTGTTTTTACTGGGGGCTTTAATCCAAATAAAATGCAGCCCGGCTGAGCATAAGCTACCTCTTTCTAAAATATTAATAAATCTTACTGACCCCAAACTTTTTTCAAAGGTAGTATACGAATTTCTACTTCATTACTTTGATTAATAGACAGATCAAACCCACTGAATAAATCTACTCTGAGAACTGATAGAACTTTTATCCAAGAAAAGTAAATCATTAACTCACCTATACATCTCAATTAGAAATCAAGTCATTCTCTGGGACAGAGTTATGAAATTGTAGATCAGCAGAGATGATGGATGCTATTCATTTCACTCTTAATAAGACAAAACACAAAGGCAGCCAGGCATTTTTTCTTAGACTCCTAGTGGTCAGCAATGAAGTCTGAAACCTGTCCTGTTAAAACAGTGGGACAATCTGTAATGTGACAGGAAGTAGAGCAGTTGTGCTTCTAAACCAGGTGGCATAGACTGGCTAATCAGATCCATGCAATCTGTCTACTGCCATAGATGTGCCAACCTCTGCCTAAAGAAATCCTCTTTTATTGTTTTAAAAAAGAAATGTCCAAGCTTCCAGTCCCCCAACCATAAAAAGCCTATTTGTCATATACAGTTGAAGTCAAAAGTTTACATACACCTTACAGAATCTACAAAAAAGTTAATTATTTTCTCTTGTGGACTATATGTAAATGTCTTTTATGTGAAATATCTTATTCAGGTCAGTACTAAATAAAAAATAATATGCATTTGGTATGATCCCTCTTATTTTAGTAAAATAATGAACATTTTGCAGATTCTGCAAGATGTATGTAACTTTTGACTTCAACTCTGGTTTGAAAAAATGGCTAAATGTACTGCACATTTTATGTTTTATTATCTGAGGCAGAAACGTGCATTGTGTGTTTCTTTTTCAAGAAACACCTGCAGAACTAATTTGTATTTAAATCGCCGTAAAAACATTCTCACATAAATTGCCCCATTCAATTCAAAAGGACATTTACGTAAGAATGGATTTACACACCCATTTGCTCTGCTCATGTTTTAGTAATAAGGCCCAATGTGTGTGTTCTGACTGAAAGAGTGATGGATGTTATAAGCGCGTATATAAGTAACAGTAGTGTTTAGCAGATTGCATTCAAATCAATCGTCAACCAAAAAAACACATTCTCTCTCAAGCAAGTGCATTAGACAATAAGACTCCCCAGGATAAAAAACATACATGCTTCCATGATTAGTCATAATTTCATTAGATCGAAGGCCAGTAGCAGTGGAACTTGGCAGGGTCCTACTAATCAGCGAGTAACCAAGAGCAATTTTGCATCACTCTGTAATTTTCAGTGTCACGATTTGCTCTCGAGAACAGAGACGAAATGAGAGAAATCTTTCCAATTCACTGGCTCATTGATTTCTCTCCAAGCCCAAATGCCTTTTTCCTTTCTCACCGTTATCTGAGGTATCATTTTCAGCCGTGTCAGAGGGTGCCGTTCTTGTCTGCTTGTTGGCAATATTGAAGGTCATTTTCTGTCAGGACCATGAAATATACGAATACACAGACGCCACACACATACAAACACTTTAAGTGCTTTCTGCTTGTCTGACTAATACTGTGAGTATAATGTTACATTTTATGCTGATCTGGGATTAAAGTCACTCACCTGAATCCACATGCACACACACACACACACACACACACACACACACTCAAATACTGGCACATAGTTGTTTTTAAATGCTTAGTTTAGCCAAATATGAAAATTCATTTACTCAACCTCATTAATGGCGACTGATGCTTTCAAGACGATTAAAATGATGCAAAAGCACCGCAAGCATCATAAATGTGGTCTATATCCATCTTATTTTTACTGTAAGAGTGGGCACAGCTATTTGTAAATTGTTTGGGTCTTGTATGGGTCATCCTGTCTCATCCACTTCCAGCTATTTTTAGCTGTACAAAACAGCTCGCTTTTGCTGTTTGATATTGCAAATTGGTGTGTCTTACCATATTATTTTAATGTATTATCTTAATTTTAAACACACTGGTTTGTAGTGTAAACAGTTTACCGTTTACTGCTTGTGTTCTGGAGGTCTCGCAAATAAGCTTACTTCCACATTGAAGAATAAGGTGGATAGCTTTAAAACAATAGACTTTCGTAGGAAGACTATGAGCCATTTGGACTACTTTTATGATAGTTTTGTGTTTTTGTGTCCTTTTTTAAACTTGAACACTTCTGTCCAAATTTATTGTAAATTGTGCCATCAACAGTCTTCAAAAGTAGTTTTTTTTGTGTGTGTGTGTGTGTGTGTGTGTGTGTGTGTGTGTGTGTGTGTGTGTGTGTGTCCACAGAAGAAAGTCACAAAGGTTTAGAAGGACATGAGGGTGAGTAGATGATGACAGAATTGTCACTTTTGGGTTAACACCTTTCTTTCTCACCTGTACTCCTGGTCTTTCCGTTTCTGTGCAAGGTATTTTTTCTTGACTTCTTGGAGTTCATTGGCCAGACGTTCAATCTCATACTTGTAGTCTTCTGATTGTGACTCGTGCATGTTGAGCTCTGCTGTTAGGACCTGTAAAAGAAAAAGGCGGACACATTTTGTTAGCTTAGTCAAAATCTGACTGGACAAACTATGTTTGAAACCATTAAAGGGAACATCAGATGCGAAATCCATTCACTTCTCTTTTTTAAATAGCCAAAAAGCCTAAACAGTCTCAATTATGAAGCCGTTTTGATTTTCTGAGCAGTATGAGTCATACCGTCCACAACCACTGATGGACTGTCCTGTATTAGTATATTTCCACCCTCAGCCAATTGTACACTGTCTGCCATTTTCTTATGCTCAAGAAGCTGTGGCGACAACAATAGCCGCTTTTCCACTGTCGGGCCGAACCGTTCTTAGAACGGTCGGTTACAGTTCCAGTTGTGTTTCCACCTGAGCCTGGTACGGCATGGCGCGATTACAAACCGTTCTCAGCCCGGAATTCTCGGCACGGTTAGACAACCGTGCTAAGCCGGGCTGGTAAAATGCGTGTGCATGACGTCGCCACTCTGTTGCCTGGTTACCAGTTTCTCTATGGCTAAGCGGAAGCGCAGTAAACAGATACGGTAAATATAAATAAAAATGGCTGAGACACTTTGGTCTGTGGATGAGAAACGTGCGTGTATTCGTGATGGTGATTTTAGTTAACGTTACAAATTGCAGCCTAAACTTGCGTTACCAAGACAACGACTGACGCATTTGTATTTACATTCCAAAGAGTTCCGTTATCTGCACCACAGTGGAAAATCAAACCGTATCTGTGCTGACTGGCCCGGATCGGCACGGAACAGAACGGTTAAGCATTGAAAACGTTTCGGCCCGATAGTGGAAAAGCGGCTAATCTCTCGAAAGAAATGCAGGTGTTTTGTAGTTAGACGTAAAAGTGAACATGAGTCTTCATTTTCTCCCGACATCAGAGCTACTAAGGACTCAGTGGATTAGTTTGGTTTTTAATGGTAATGTGCCACTGAATACACAAAAACATAGACATAGGGGCGGGGTGAGCTGTAGCTCATTAGCATTTAAAGAGCCATGCACCGAAACGTCTCGCTTTGAACAGAGCTGTTCTTGACAATGTAAAAAAGGTGTTGTTTTACATGACCATTAAGGATTTTTTTGGTAGTAACGCACCACCGAATACTCAGAAACATAAAAGAGGGGCGGGGTGAGCAGTAGCTCATTATCATTTAAAGAGCCATGCACCGAAACAGCTCGCTTTGAACAGAGCTGTTCTTGACAATGTAAAAAGGATGTTGTTTTACATGACCATTAACCCCCTGGGGCCGACGGTCACGCCGGCGTGACCAACCTACTTTTTTTAAGATCTGCGCAAAAGACACTAAAAATGCTCTGTCGGTTTAAGTCATACACATTAGAGATATACATCAATGGAAACTGTAAAGCGTGTACTTTTATTTGGGCACACTCAAAAGAACAGCAGAAAGTTGTGTTTTTTTATTTAGAATAAAGAAAACAAACAGGGTGATTTCTGTTTTCTCTGTCTCCGTGAACTGCTTTTAGAAATGCGTCACTTATATCATTCAAACACGGTGAATATTTAGCACACAAACATAAAAGTGGTATCTACTGAAAGCTTGAGATTTATGCTTTTAAACAAAGTAAGTTTTATCAAAAACAAATAATCTGTGATGAATTAATCTATATGAAACCAAGGAGATGTCTAGTCTATCCAGTTCCAACTAATTATCTCTAATGTGACCGCGCCCACTATCGCGAAATCTTTTGCCATGCAAATTAGCCATGTGCTTCTAGCGAGGCAAGGACCGGAGTATCTGTATGTGAGGAAACTCCCACATCACTGCAACAAAGCAACATGACTTCAAGTTCATCTTGGTTACAGTTTGTTACTGAATGAAGATATGCTGTGAGGAATAAGACTTATATTTACCACGATCATAAGAAGGACGCGATGCGACGCAAACCCAGCAGGAGGAGACATTTACATGAGTAAGTCTTACTTTCATTTTCCTACTAGCTTTCGCTGTTATTTACTTTGATAAAACATGTACACATTTTACTAGTTAGACTTATTCCAAACTAAAATTCCTGACTTTATCAAATGAAACATTATGAAGTAGGCTACGTTTGATTGCATTGCATCTCTTACAATGGCAGGATATTTATAATGTTCTAGAAAAACGATGTGATTATGACTGTGAGATGCATTTATGACGATATCTTTATGAATGTAGAATCATACTTTATTTATTTATTTTATTGTATAACAGTGTAAAAGTAATATGAGTGCTTACACTGAATGTGTGTTTACATCACGTTTATTAGTAACATATAGTGCTAAACGATAATTATTAGTTTCTTAGATATTGCATGTCCTTTTTTTTACATTAGTACAAATTCTAGAGTATAGACTGTATTCTGACAGATAATCCTGATATGATTTTTGGTTTGTTTTGTTTTTGTAGTGATCTCAAACCTGCTCAAAAGATGAATCCTGCCCTCTTTCCCATGAGTCCCTTCAAACTGTTTTCCTCTGAGAGCACTAGAAACTTGAGATGTTCACCTACACTGATATTCTAGTGTAAAACAAGTTTTTGACTTTTTTGTATTTTTTTAAGGGCACACAAAATAGCAGGTAAGATTTGTTTCATTTGTTGAACAGAATTCAGAAGAAGTTTTCAGAAATGCCACAAAGTCTGTGCACATCTCTGTGGTAAGATGAGGGAGCTCAATAATGTGTCTTTGACCTTCATTATGTATGTTTTGTTTATACAGTGATAGTAAATAAAATAGAAATAATCTAAAACTCCATTCTCTGAATCTTCTTACATTGTTTCCTTACCTGCTATAGTCAAGTCAGACATTGATGGGGCCATTAGGGAGGGCCCTTTTGTCTTTCAGGTGTGAATTGCTAAATATTCATGGGCCATTGCCACACCTATGAATAATCCCTTTCGATCACAAAACATGTTTTATAAAATTTAAATCAATATATTGTTTTCTCTGAACGAGTGAACGAGATGATTTTCACATCATTTGGTTGAAAAAATTCTAGCCTACGACATCCAATTATCTAAAGTCTTGTAAAGAAATGTCCTGTATGTGCTTCATGGCCTTATTTCAGTGACTTCAAAACTTTAGATTTTCAATAACCACGCATAAACATAGTTTTCTCAAAAACACAAACATGCACATTAATGTTGCTTGCATATTATTGTAGCCCAATATGTGCTGATTACAATGTAATCTGACTTTAACCATTCATATGTTTTTAAGATACTGAAAAAAGCACAAATGTCAGGGCATGTCTAAACTTCTTCAGGGCCCCAAAACACCTCAGGCCCCAGAGGGTTAATAAAAAATTTTGATAGTAACGCACCAGCGAATACACAGAAACATAAAAGAGGGGCGGGTGAGCAGTAGCTCATTATCATTTAAAGGGACGTGCACCGAAACGGCTCGCTGTGAACAGAGCTGTTTTTGACAATGTAAAAAAGGTGTTGTTTTATATGACCTTTGAGGATTTCTTTTGATGGTAACACACCACCAATTAAACAAAAACATAAGAAAGGGGTCGGATAAGCAGTAGCTCATTATCATTTAAAACAAACATACACCCAAACAGCTCGCTGTGAACAGAGCTGTTTTTGACAATGTAATAAGGTTGTTGTTTTAGGGGCCGTTCACATGTCGTGTCTTTTGCATGCTCAAGTTCGTTGTTTCAAATGTAGATGTGCGGTATGTGCGCGCATAATGGAAGTGACGTGGTCGCGACGCGCATGCGGTGTGATGCGCTCGTTTTTTCACATCGAGATAAAAACATCTCAACTTTTCAGAATTCCGCAAGCGCACCGCAGGTCATGTGACATGAACCAACTAATTAGCTTCATCCTTTCCCTTAATAACATTGAAAGCACTGCCAAGTTGGAGAAACAGCTCATATCTGTACAGGAATAAACATTTTTAAATAAATTTAATAACAGAGCTACTGCAAGCAATTTTTAATGCTGAAAATCCATTTATCCTTTGCTGAAAATTCCGCATATTTATGGAGAGCGCAGGTCATGGTTGATCTTTTAGTCATTTTAGCCATCTTTTTAGTTTTATTATATACTGAATAATAATGTTTTTAATTAAAGTATATATTTTTTTATTATTATTATTATTGTAATGCACCACCAAATACACAAAAACATAAGAAAGGGGCAGGGTGAGCAGTAGCTCATTATAATTTTTTAAAGAGGCATGCACCGAAACGGCTTGCTGTGAACAGAGCTGCTTTTGACCATGTAAATGGGTGTTGTTGAGCATTGTTGACACGACCATTGAGAAATTGTAACCAAATTATGTTGCAGACATTTCATTAAGACCCTATTATACCAACTTATTAAAAATGGGTATCTGATGTCCTCTTCAAAATGTTTTGTGCACACTTGTGACTATACTCCATGGAAATTCTATATTAATGCACTTGCCTGGCGACTGGGTCAACTGCACAATAACCTTCAGAATTTAATTATATGCAATGGTACAGTCGTATAATCATTTTTTGTATTTAGGTTAATTTAAGCATATTTTAATTAAAATGTAACTGGACAATGAGATTTTTTTAAAAGAAATACACTGAAAATTAGTAGGCAAATGTGGCTAATTTAATTTTTTAAAATAGACTGTTTTCTTAATGGAAAAAATATCTATATATTTTTGTTTAATTTACAGCTGAAACAGCTTACAGCAGACTAATTGTTTAGTGATTAAACAATTACTTTTTCTAAAGTCATTTAATTGGAATCTTTTTAATTGTATTATATATTGAAACATTAATATTTTTTTATTAAAGTATCACTTTATGAAAGCAATACATTAAGTGCTTCACATAAAGCCTGATAATCACAGTAAAACACTGTAACTCACAGCCTGAAGCAGCTTATGCTTTTATATCCACTGCTTACAGTTATCCTGCAAAGCATCTAAATATTGCAGAGCGTCTAAGAGCCCATTTGTCAATTACTTTGAAATGTTTCCTAAAGCTGCGCTCACCCTTCAGTAGGTGCCTCTTTGCTATAAATGTGTCCTAGCTGTACAGTTGTGATCTATCACTGAGGATGTGTTCGGCTTAACACGGTCACCTCATCTCTCCCTCCGAGCAAGGGAGCGGTTTCCTCTGCGCATCGCATTGATCTCCGTCAATCTTTGCACATATCAGTCAAGCTCTAATTGTCATTCATCCAATGTGCTCGAACCCACCCACATAGTGCAGGTGACCCAACAGCCCAGAGCTCAGTAATCAAAGGAGCCGAGAGAAGAGAGACGCTAAAGAGAAGGACGAAGATGGACAGAAAGTGATAGAAGAGAGAAAGAGAGGGGAAGTAATAAATGAAGGAATCTCGGATGTGCTGTGCTGGAGAGCTGGTTTTCGATTGGATGATTTGCAAAGGGTATTGCACACGGCAGGCATTCAAAATGTTTCTGTTCATTGAAAGTTTTTTGCTTTAAATGTTTTTCCAAAATTAATTACAAAACAAATGTTTTTATTAAATAAAATACTAAAATAATTGTATTGAATCAGAATTTTTAAACTTCAATAAATCAATTGCAAATCAATATTATAATAATATAAGCAATATTTTATTAAACTAAAAGAAAACATCAATAAATAAATTCCAAATAGGCATTATTTGGCCGACTAATTGTTTAGTTATTAATAATAGTAATTATTTTTGATATTTTATAATTAATTTTATTTGCTTTTTTATTTTATTTCTTATTGAACATTTTATTATTTATTGGACAGTTTGGGAAATATATTGCATACCACAGGCATTCAAAATGTTTCTATTTACATTTTTAAAACTAAATAAAAATATATATTTTTTTAAATATTAATAAATCTATTCTAAATCAATATTTCTATAATTTACATTTATATGTTTTTTTTTTAATGAATTTTATAGTAATTTTTAGAACTTATTGCAAAATTGTTGTTTGTTGTTGTTTTTTTGTTTGTTTTTTTGACAGTTTAGAAAGGAGGTTTTTTTTCATTCACAAAATTGAATAAAAATGTTTAAAAATACAAAATACAAAAACAACTTTAATAATAATAATAATATGACATTCAAAATGTTTCTATTCATTGCTTTTTGCTTTAAATGTTTTTACGTATACATTTTTTTTTTTCAAAAAAGTAAATATATTCCAAAGCAATATATTATTGTTATAAAATATTATATAATTTACATACATATATATGTATATATATTATATATGTTTGAATGAATGAAT
>NC_133366.1:13154883-13278535 GCF_049309525.1 Garra rufa
GTTTCAGCTATTAAAATAGTTCAGGAAAGTGGTTGCTTCATTTAGTTTTTTTATTAAATTAATTTAGAAAAATGTTTAGAGCATTTTATTGTTCGTTCAATATAAGTTTTTTTTTAAGTAACAACCAAGCAGCCAGCGACAGAGTGAGTTGATCATAGCCTGTGTTTGATCAGTTTTGCCTTCTCAAATCATCACGACTTGCCTACAATAAAATCTATAGGCCTAAAAGGGTTCAAGTATAAAACAATGTTAATTTCAACAATAAACTAATATAAAAGTGTTTATATTCACCGCCTGTGTTTTATCCTATTGGTAATTATTGTAAAATAAAGGCTAAAACGCTTGTGTTTTCTGAGTCAGTGTCGCAAGGATGAAGTTGCCAATCGCCATTTCCTCTTTGGACGCTTTTAGAGAGAAATTAATCTTTACAGACTACATAATGAAATAGTTTTTGTTTTTGATTTGTTCTATTTCGTTAAGTAATAATTTAAAGCTTTCTATAAATACATGTATCTTGTCTGTGAATTATGTATTCGCTGAGTTTTGCTGAGAATAACTCCTATTGAGATGACATGAGGGGTCATGTTTGTTTTCAACGTTTCAAGCACCGTTTGCAACGTTTTGTTGATATTGTGAGTGCACACAAATAAAAGTAGACCCTTTACAGTTTCGAATAATGTATTACTCGTACCTTTATGAGCAAAAAAAACGGAATATTTTAAATTGTTTCCACTGCAAAAATGCAAGTGATTGTGCTGGCGCCTCCATGTCCTGCAAAGAGGCTCTCCGTACAAACGATTGCATTTGTGCCTAATAGCGCACATTTATATTATTTTAACGTTGAAATTAACATTGTTTTATACTTTAACTCTTTTAGGCCTAGATCTATATTTATTTTAGGCAAGTCGTGATTATCTGAGAAGGCAAAATTGATCAAACACAATATGATCAACTCATTCTCTGCCGCTTGCCGCTTGGTCGTTACTTTAAAAATCAAAAACTTATATTTAACGAACGAAAAAATGCTCCAAACGTTTTTTCTAAATTAACTTAATAAAAACGAAACGAAATATAATCACTTTGCGTTACATACAAAACTAGACTATTTTAATAGCTGAAACAATATGCAGTTTCGTGAGAAGAGGGGAAAAAGACGTCGGGTTTGGGTCGGATTGGGGCCCATTACTGAATTCTGATAAACTCGGGCCAGCATCTAGGGCTAGGGCCTGGATTTGTAATTATTATAATTATTATAGACTAAATAAATGGGTGCACTTAAGACAGTAAACTGTTTATTATAATGAATGCTTTATTTTTAAATAACCTTTTACAGCTTTAGAAATGTGTTATACTATTCATTCTGAACACGTAGACTAATTTTGGCGATTTTATTATAAGCTTTTCACCCAGAGTTAGATGCATGCTTCACTGTTAGGCTAATGTTATTATTAAATAAGCAAATCCCAAACCCTTGGGAACTGATTGCGAAAGTGTGCGCACTGTTTATGAATTTGTGGGTAGGGATTCAAAATCCGAAGGCACGGTTTACAAAATCTGAGCGCACAGATTGGAAATTCGTGGGTACGGTTTGTTATTCCGTGGGCACGATTTATTAAACCGAGGGAACAGTTTAAGAATTCGTGAATACGGTTTATAAACTCAGGGGACAATTTGCAAAACCTTCGCCACGGATTGATTATTTTTCTCCTGCAGGTGACGCTGCGGGCTCCGTATGTTTACGCCCGTCTCAAGTGAAAGTGGCAGCAGAGAGCTTCCGGTGTACTAAAACGCGCTTTGTTCAAAAAAACTTTAATTTTTCGATTTGGTTTTGTTGACTTTTTAATATCTGCATTTGAACGACGTGTAATGAAAACAAAATTGAAAATATGAATGAAAATCGTTTTTGTGTTCCCGAGAAAATGTAAATATTGCATAAACCAATCATTTATTCGTTTGTTTGTTTTGAAAACAAAAACGAGAAAACCAATTATACGTAGGTACACGGACCACGGACCCATAAAGCACCAATTTAATTTTTTTTTTTAAATGTTATTTTATTTTAATGTAATTTTTAAATTTAATATCGAAATTTTAAATTTAGAAATTCTTGGAATTAGAAATTTAGAATTTGACTTAATTTTTAAAAAAATGAAGTATCGTAAAGCATTACATTTTTATTTAATTATATTTAATTGTATTAAAATTTTAATACAATTTTAAATATAATTTATTGATTTAATTTAAACAAATTAAAATGTGATTTTAATGTAACTTTTCATTTAAATATTTTATTTAATTTATTTTGATATTATTTTATTTTAATGCAATTTTTAATCTAATGTAAAAACACACTTCTGAATTTGATTTAATTTTAAACATGAAGTCTTGTAAAGCACCAAGTTTTTAATTCAATTTAAATTTAATTTTCAATAAGATTTTTTATGTAATTTTATTACTTAATTTAATTGAAACTAATAAAAATCTAACTTTTCATTTAATATTTAATATAATTTATTTTAATATTAATTAATGTTAATTTAATATTAAAAAATGTGTTAACTTTAAACATGAAGTATCGTAAAGCACCAAATTTCATTGAATTTATTTTTAATTAATTCATGTAATTTTAATCTAATATAATAATTTAGTTTAAATTTGATTTAATTTTAAACATGAAATATCATAAAGCACCAAATTTAATTTCATTTTGAAATAATTTTTAACATGAAGTATCACCTAATGTTAATTTAATTTAATTTAAACAAATAAAAATGTAACTTTTCATTTCCTATTTAATTTATTTTAATATTATTTTATTTTAATGTCATTTTTAATTTAATATAATAATTTAGTTTGAAATTTATTTAATTTTAAACATGAAGTATCGTAAAGCAAAACATTTTGTTTAATTTAATGTTGCTTTATTTTAATGTCATTTTAATTTAATATAATAATTTAGTTTGAAATTTATTTAATCATGAAGTATCGTAAAACACATTTTTTATTTATTATAATATAAAAATTTAGTTTAAATTTTATTTAATTTTAAACATGAAGTTTCATAAAGCACCTAATTTAATTGAATGTATTTTTTTATTTTAATATAATTTTTAATTTAATATAATCATTTAGTTTGAATTTGATTTAATTTTAAACATGAAGTATCGTAAAGCACCAAATTTAATTTCATTTAATTTAATTTACGTAATTTTTGATTTAATAAAATAATTTAGTTTGAATTTTATTTAATTTTTAACATGAAGTACCGTAAAGCACCACATTTAATTAAAATTTTTAAACAAATTTTAATGGCATTTAATAATTTAATTTAATGTAAACAAATAAGAAATTAATTTTATTGCAACTTTCCATTTAATATTTAATTTAATTTAATTTAATATTATTTTTAATGTAATTTTTTTAATCTAATATAAAACTTAAGTTTGAAATGTATTTAATTTTAAACATGAAGTATCATAAAGCACCAAATTTAATTTAATTTTGTGTTTTATTTTATTTTATTTTATTTTATTTTAATGTAATTTTTTATTTATTCAAACAAACTTTTAGGTTAATTTTAAACATGAAGTATGGTAAAGGACCCAATTGAATTTAATTTATGTAATTTTTAATTTATAATAATAATTTAGTTTGAATTTGATTTAATTTTAAACATGAAGAATTGTAAAGCACCTAAATTAATTTAATTGAATAACATTTTTAATACAATTTTAATGTAATTTAATAATTTAATTTAAACTAATAAAAATGGAACTTTTCATTTAATATTTATTTTAATATAATTTTACTTTAATGCAATTTTCAATTTAAAAGAAATTTAATTTGAACTTGATTGAATTTTAACCAAGAAGTATTGTGAACCACCAAATTGAATTCAATTTAATTTAATAATATTTTATTTCATTTTAATGTAATTTTAATTTAATATAAACAATTTGTTTAAATTTTATTTAAATTTAAACAAACTATCGTAAACCACCAAAATTAATTTAATTTATTTTTTTATATAATAATTTAGTTCAAATTTGACTTAACTGAAGTATTGTAAAGCACCAAATAAAATTTTTAACTATTAAATTCAATTAAATTAAATTTTTAATCATCGTTATCATCATCGACTATTCCAAATTATGGTTATTTCTACTATTTCTAAACATGCTAATACTACTTATAACATTACTATTATTCAGATTGTCATTTTTGCTCATTTTCATTTATTATCATTGCTGTTTTTGTTGTTGGTATTGTTTTTTGTTGTTTGTTGTATGTTTTTGCACTCCAAAAAAAAAAAAAAAAAAATTAATACAATTTTTTATTTAATTTTATAATTTAATTTAATTTAAACAAATTTAAAAATGACATTTTAATCTAACTTTTCATATAATATTTAATGTAATTTATACAACTAGTACTTAACATCTTCACCAGTGTCATTTTACTTCATAGGCCACAAACAGTAAAAAATTCCATTGCTGTTATTCTAAATATCTTTGAACATAATTAATTCTATTCTACATCTCATCCCTAATATGTTACAAATCTGTCACTAAATATAGATATTTGTTAGTTCATTGTTAGCTCAGAGCATGAGATCTCTTTTACCGTTAGTCGAACGATCAAAAGCAATGATGCTATTTTTCAGTGTCACATCACAAGGAAAAAAGCTCCAGCTAGATTCAGGGGACTGACAGCTAATTCATTTTGTAAGCCAGTGTTAATTATCCAAGTGTGTGGAGGAAAGAAAGATGGATAACTAACACTCCATCGCAGCACTGACCATGTAATGAAACACACACACACACACACACACACACACACACACACACACACACACACACACACACACACTCGCATACATATATGGATCATCAATGTTGCTAATTAGAAAGGGAGTACTGACCAGTTTCCACTCATCAATGCTAATAAATGCAGACTGTCTGGTGTCTAAAATGATCGCTAATATAAAGGCCCTAAATTTTCCATGGAATATAAATGATGTGCCACAGGAGAAATCACGAATTCAGGGGGTTTAGGACGACTGAAAGAAGATCGTTCATGATCAAAAGGACCGGCATTCGAAATGAAGACACACTCTTGGCCTCAGCAACCACAAAACAGTTCTTTGTCTCAAACACATTACTGCACACACGTAAACACACACACACACAATATAGATTTATTGCAAAGCTGGAAGCTTAACACATTTTTTCCTCTGAAGCTCCCAGTATTTTTCTCAAGATATTTTCTGTCCTTTTTCTTTCCGCCGTTTCTTCACAGCCACGGTGGCCGTCTCTTCATAATTTCATCAATAGTGAAGTGAGTGCGTGTGATAGAGAGCGAGTCAGCCAATGAATGATTTATGACTGAGAGGCGTCTGGACTTTAATACACTGACTTTTATGGCTGAGATCAAACCCAGTCTAAGACGCCACCTTTCACCAACTATGTGTCTCGAGCACACATCTCCACTCATGGCGCTTTATCAAAAAATACATCACTTCAGCATCCGGAAACATTTTCACGGCCCTACGTGGGCTGAGCTTTGATAATGTTAATGCGGTTACACGTGTCCTCGACGGAGACCCCGCAACCTGTCTGTTTACAGGTACCTCAGTCTCACGCTTTTTTCTGTGTGTCTCACTATATTTATCATGAATGCAACACTAAGAATAATGTCAACATACATTTCGGAGCTTTATTTCTCAGAGGACTGGATTTATTGCTCCGAGCTTAGTCTTTTGTGGCACCTCCTGCATACAGATCTTAAATTGTTGCGAGTTCAAAATAAGTTAAGCTTTGTCAAATTACTTTTCTCAGACTGTTGATCACAGGACTTGCCATCTGGCAAATCTGAGCGCAGTTTGTAACACTGTTGAGATTTCTTCTGAAACCTACAAGGGACACATTTAATTATTAGCATCAGTTTCCCAGGAGAAATTAAGTGGTTCATCCATATGCACATTTTTTTAATATTGCATTAAAAATAAAAGAAGAAATACTAACAATCAAGGTTTATAAAGTCAAATGTCAGTAAGTTTGTTTGTTTGTCTTTATTCAGCCAAAAAGAAATTTAGGTTTTTGAGAAAAACATTCCAGTATTTTTTTTCCATTTAGACTACAATGGTGGCCAAAGGTCCAAAATTTAGTTTCAATGCAGCTTTAAAAGGCCCTACATGATCCCAGCAAAGGAATAAGGGTTTTATCTAGCTGAACGATCAGTCATTTTCTAAAAATTTTTTAAATGTATATACTTTTTAACCACAAATGCTGGCTTTTGAAGCTACATTGAAACTGCAATTTGGACCTTCAACCCATTGGGCACCATTGAAGTCCACTATATGGAGAAAAATCCTGGAATGTTTTCCTCAAAATTTTTTATTTCTTTTAGACTGAAGAAAGAAAGACATTAACATCTTAGATGACATAGGAATCAGGAAATTATCAGAACATTTTTACTCTGGAAGTCAACTAATCCTAAAGTTAAGACTGCATGCATATTTTATTTATCTTATTTTATTTTTTGTACCAATGGCCTGAAATTCTTGCAACTAAAACATGAAGTGTGAAGTTCTTTTACATATGGGAGAATATGCCATCCTAGCAGGTTTATATACTGTTGCGTCAAAAGTTTACATACACCTTGCAGAATCTGCAAAATGTTAATTATTTTACCAAAATAAGAGGAATCATACAAATTGCATGTTTTTTTTTGTTTGTTTGTTTGTTTGTTTAGCACTGACCTGAATAAAGCATTTCACATAAAAGACATTTACATATAGTCCACAAGAGAAAATAATAGTCGAATTTATAAAAATGACCCTGTATAAAAATGACATGCATTAAAAGCCGGGCTGAAAACTTTTTGAATTTAAAGATCAGGGTAAATTCAACTTATTTTGTCTTCTGGGAAACATGTAAGTATCTTTTGTAGCTTCTGAAGGGCAGTACTAAATGAAAAAACTATTATTTTTAGGCAAAATAAGAAAAATGTACACCCCTTAATCTTTTTTTTTTTTTTTTTTTCCTTCTGGAGCATCAGTGAGTGTTTGAACCTTCTATAATAGTTGCATATGAGTCCTTCAGTTGTCCTTTGTGTGAGAAAATGGATCTCAAAATCATACAGTTATTGTTAGAAAGGGGTCAAATACACAAAAATGCTGGAAAAAACAAAGAATTTGTGGGGACCTGAAAGATTTTTCTGAAGAACAGCAGACAGTTAAACTGTTCAGAACAAACAAGGAACTCATAAACAGCCACCACTAAACCAAAAAAAAAAAAACACAGTTGTGGATCTTTCAGGTAACAACACAGCATTAAGAATTAAGAGTGTGTAAACTTTTGAACAGGATCATTTTTATAAATTTAACTATTATTTTCTTTTATGGACTATATGTAAACATCTTCTATGTGAAATATCATTATTCAGGTCAGTACTAAATTTAAAAAAAACATGCATTTTGTATGATCCTTCTTATTTTGATAAAATAATTAACATTTTGTAGATTCTGCAAGGTGTATGTAAACTTTTGACTTCAACTGTACATAATGCTATTCTCTATTCTTCAGACCACTGCAAAAACATATACAGTGAAATCTTCTTCCAGATGATAATCCTCCATGGGGAAATTACAAAAAAGATCTATCTGTCTTTTATCCAATGACCGCATTACAGGCCCTTCAAATCCTCACCTCTCAATAACCTTGCTCACTTTCTTTCCTATTCACTCCATTTCCTTCTCTCTCTCCACCAAACTCATATTTAACACCATGTCTACAGTCATCCTCTTACGTAAGACGTATTTTTACACATTGCTAACAAACAAAGAGAAACAAACAGGAAGTCACGTTGCTTAGCCTCATTCTGACTTCATTTCCTCTATGTCAGACTGAATAATCACAGAAGCCTATGTGACATGAAGAACACTTGAAGTAAACGCAGTAGCTCTGCTGTCCCTGTTCAGCGCGATCGGTAGACGAGTGCAATTTAAAAGCAAACAGATGTTCTGTGTGTCACTCCATTCAGAGATGAAGAAGACACACTGTGACTGACAGTGACGGGAACACGCTCGATTTTCACACCCCCGCAACAGTTTTCTCTGCCAAAAAATTCGGACGACAATTGCACGTCTACCGGATTCCGACCTGTCGTACGACGGAGACATTCTCCCCTGACAGCTAAGATTTTGACAATCAAAATGACTTTATTTTGTTGTTGCTGCTGTCATGACACACGTTCTGTTGCAAATAAGGGGAGAAAAGCCTTTGTGACCTAAGCAGTAGGTCTCAATTGGTGGGTTGCAGGTCTGATAAGGTCAAAATGGGAAAAAAAATCTATATACAATAGATATCAAGTCATCTATTATTGTTCAATTCAACATTATTTCTATGCTAACTATGCTATTAATAAATCTTACTCTGCAAATCTTTAGCTTCTAAACATATTTTTGTCTATCTTATGCATGAGCTTCGGGAAATAAGAAGTCACAACCTTTCTCTGATTGCTGAATCTCCTGCGATACATTATCAGCTTCCTTTCTGTTTTACGCAAATGAAAACTTCAGCTCGGAAAACTCAATCTAACTCTGTGGCACCTGATGCAAACCTTTCGCAGACCTTCTGCCTTATCTGTAATATGTTGTGTATGGTGTTATATTACATTAACTGTAGGGCATAATAAACTCCGCTGTTTGTTGCAGGTAAAACAGTCCTTCCTGTCATACCTCGGTTGGTAACACGCTGAGTCACCGGGCCATATCTTGCGGCCAGTATGCATGAATAAATAGTTAACCACTAATCGTCTGTCCAGATTTGCCTGCACGAATATTAACTGACATGATACGTTCTGTGCCTCTCTTATTATCGCACTGTCTCAATGCAAATAATGCGACAATTAGAGTCTGTGCCTGCTCTTTGTTTGCCATAAAGTGCTGCATTGTGAATACTTCAAGATCTATAATGGGTATTATATTCAAAATGGAGCCTGTCTTGTATGTTTTTAAATCACCAGTGTCCTCCGTCTACAGAAGTGCAGCATTGTCTTGACTGGAATGGCTTTTTGCTATTGTGTCCTAAACGGTGTTATATTGTACACGCTGTCACAATTTTCACTGCAAACAGCTACAAAACAATACAACAATGCCCTGCTGTCTAACAACTGTGGTGGGGCTTTTTTAAAAGGCATCAAATACAGCTCAAGACTCACACGGCGCTCGAGCCAATGCACAGAGCCGAGCTGAGCGACTTCATAATTACACAATGAGTTATAGGGGTGTTGTAAAGCAGTCAGCTTTAACCTAATTAGCACTGCATCCCAATGTTCCCTCGAAGATGAGTTCATTTCATCTGGAGTCCTTCGGCATATGCATTGATTTCCAGATTGAAAATCACATAATGCTGATTCATTTATGCATTCTAAAAGAAGTTCATAGTGGCGTCAAACAGAATTGCACAAGTAATATAAATACAACAAATTTTTCCTAACATACAGAAGAGCACAGAAGTAGTAATTAATTACTTTGTGCTGCAAGGATGCATTAAAGGGGTCATCAAATGCAAAACTCACTTTTACATGTTGTTTGAACATTAATGTGTGTTGGCAGTTGTGTACACAACCACCCTACAATGATAAAAATCAACCCAGTGGTATTTTTTGATCTTTAAATATAATATCCCCTTTTTAAAATCAGATCATTCTCAGCTTATTGTCGGTGTGATGACACACCGACAGAGGCCGCTCCCATGATAGTTGGACGTAATAATGAATAATAGCAGTAGTCATTTACTTCCGACAACTGAGCTGCTGACGATGCAGAGGACTGACGTTTCTTTTCCTTTTAAAGGAAAGCACCGATCCCGATCTACATATGCGTTCAACATTTATAATAATAAGACATGCTTCTTGAGCCCTAGATCAGCCTATTGAAACGATTTCTGAAGGACTGTAATAATATTTCACAATATTACTATTTTACTCTATGTTTGATGGGGCAAAAAGCACAAAATGCTAAAAAGCAACAATGCAATGACATTAAAAGATGTTAATCTTATTGTGTAAATATTAGAGCTGTGTGACAACGGCAAAAAAAAAAAAAATCTTGAAAAATTATATTTTCTGAAACTTTGTTGATAATGATAAACAGACTGAACTTAAAAAAGAAATGAACTTTTCCAATAAGTTTAAATTGATTATTTACCTTTTATAAGGATTTTTACTATCAAAATACAATTTTTCCTAACTTAATTACATATTTGCATCATCTTTTGTGTCAAATTCTTCGATTTTAATCAATAAATTCATTAAGACACTACAGGGCTGTTACTATTCAAATGAAATCAGTATCAACAAAATGTGTGTTTGTAATGCAGATGTGAGCCTGTGGCATTCAGATGCAGGACAAGAATGCATTTAACCTGCCATTACAATGCATAATTAATGTTTTGATGTTAAAAAGGCTGAATATTGATATTTGAAATGATTTGGGGGAAACCTGGAAATATATAATTTAAATATAAACCTAAAATCGCCAGTAGGAGGCAGAAAATCAATCACTGAGTCACTGAATCATTCATTCAACCAATTCATTCAAACGGCTAATTGATTTAATTGATCACATTTGCAACTGTGCTGATATTTGGAGAAAAATGTCACTCTTCGTGTTATATTAAAATATTAGTTTACTTCCAGAACAAAAATTTACAGATCAGTAGAAGTAAATAATTTTTTTACATTTTTTTTTTTAAATGACCATTCATTTCGCTAGATAGGACCCTTCTTCCTCAGCTGGGATCATTTAGAGCCCTTTGCAGCTACATTTAATCTGCATTTTGGAAGTTTAAACTCGCGGGCACTATAGAAGTCCACTATATGGAGAAAAATCCTGGAATGCTTTCCTCAAAAAACACAATTACTTTATGACTGAAGAGAGAAAGACATGAATATCTTGGATGACATGGGGCTGAGTAAGTTATCTGTAAATTTTTGTTCTGGAAATGAACAAATTCTTTAACTTTATCAGATGATATAAGGATAAAAGACATGAACTCTTAGTCTTACACTCATCATTCATGTAGTGTATGCATGTACTCTCTAAATGTATTTTTGTTTGATTTTTGCAATATACTTGAAAATGTCAAAATGCATATCATTTAAACAACAATCACACATGAAATGAAACACTGCACAGCTCTTGTAGGCAGCTAGCCTAAAAGTTTCTCCTAACAGAAATAAGGTGAGACGCTATTATATCCTTTACTACAGCTTTTGTAAATATCAATAGTGTGTTCTGAATTGAGTTTAGAAAGAAAAGGTGAACCTAGTGATGACCTGAAAGAAATCAGACACGTGATTTGATATGATCTGATCCCTGAAAAAGGCTGCTCATGTCCTAAGATTGCGATTCAGTCTGTTAAGCTTCATTTGATACAGGCAGTGAAAGGAACCTTTTTAAACCGGCTGTCTGTCTGATGTTAATGGCATTTTGAAAGCCCATTTTATCATTTCCACTGCATCTGAGCTCAAGATCCGAAGTGAGAAAAAACTCTTAACACCATCAAACTGAACATCACAGTCCATGTCTACCCATCTCGTAAAGTGGACAGCTATTCCTAGGAACATTTTGTCTGAATCTTTCAGACAAATCTTTTTCGTCTTATTTTTTTAGTTTTATAACGTTTCTGATTAGCTGCTTTGGTGCTACTATTATAGACTTTAAACAAACAAACCCAATTAAAAATCTCAAATACAGAACCAAGAAAGCAGAAAAAGTAACTCTAGTCGCACCAACAGCACCTCTCTCCGTCTCTCTATTCATAACCTAATCATATATTCCAAGTGCATTTATGTAAACAAATATTGCTCCCTCAAGAAGCTCTACTCGAGCACCTGCTGCATCTGAGAAATCGCATTTGTTTCTAGACTGAGCAATGAACAGCATGGATCACTTCATTACAGATAATGGAGAGCCCTCTGAATACTAGACCATACACAAGGACAAAGAGAGGAAAATGAGGATCCAGACTATAATGCATGTAATGTATGGCTGAACGTATAAATGATATAGACTCTGCTTGTTTTGTATTATTAAATTGAACAGCAGGGAGATAATGACTCTCACATACATTCAAATATTACAGTACTTTAAAAATGGACTCCAGTAAAAACGACTAATTATCAGTCCAGACTCAGAATCTGCAGGATACTGTGGAATGGATTTTAATATGGTAAAAGAAAGTAGAGAGTACTTTACTGTTATTTAGGAGCTGAAAGCATAATCAAATTAGTTCAAATATGTAATAACAGAACAAGCAAGGCGCAAAGGCTGTGTAAAATTAATGGTGAACATTCTAGTTATGTGGAAATCTGTGGCACTTTGTGCAAAAGTACAGGCACAGAAATAAAAAAGTTATTCAGTTATTCATTCAACTTACTTTTAGATAACTTTAACAAAGGTTGTTTTCCCATTAGAAAATTATAATACCACAAAAACACCAATTTAACTGAACAGTACAAATGCTAAAAAAACAAAGAGCAACAATGTAAAAGGCAAAGACATTATTCTTATTGTGTTCATATTAGGGCTGTGCGATAATGACAAAAATTATTATTATTATTATTATTATTATTTTGATAATGATAAACAGAATTTAAAACAGAAACTTTTCTAATGGGTATAAATAGATTTTTTAATTACTATATTACCAGAAATATTACTTTTATATTATATTATATTATATTATATTATTTTATTTTTTAATGGTGTGAAATAGAATTACAATTTAAATAAACTTAAATAATAACAAAAAATAGAAACTCTTTTTTTATTTTAATTTATACTTGTGATGTCAAAGCTGAATTCAGTTGAATCTTCATTATTTCAAATCTACAGATTTGATGCTGAAAAAAACATTTTTATTATTATTATCATAGTTCAAAACAGTAATGCTGCTTAATCTTTATTATATTATATATATTTATATATTTATAATATTATCTTAATATATATTAATAATTTCAAAAACTTTTATTTTGGATCTGATTAATTGCAATTAATCGTTTGACAGTACTAATATATATATAGCTCTGCTATATATATATTAGTTATCCCTGTAACAGCTATGACTGGCTGTTCCTCCATCTTGGCTAAGCTTTTAATGTTTTTCGTGAAAGGAAGAAGCTGATTCGTTAGTTCTTGTCACATGACCCGACATGAATTTTATATGCTTCCTTATTCTTTTATATATTTTAATATATACAAATCAGAATAAGCATGTTGTTTGAATTTTTACATAAATATTGTGTTACACTGAATGACAATGTAACATTATTTCAACCAAATTTTGACATTTTATTCTCTAAAAACATATTTGAAACCTTAAAAGTAGACACTTTACTTACAGTTAATGTGCTTTATATGGACATAAAATCACTTTTGTAAATTGAAACTTAATGTCTTTGACACATATGTGTGTGTGTGTGTGTGTGTGTGTGTGTGTATGTATATATATATATATATATATATATATATACATTATGAATAAAAGAATATTGTTTATTTGCAGCATTATTATAAATGTCTTTAATATTACATTATTGATAAATAATAAATAAACAAACAAACAAACCTCTTGACCCTAAACGTATAAACAGTAGTGTATATGATTTTATTTCTCTATTTTCTATGAGCAGTCTCACACTTTAGCTTCAGCTAATGATCTGAATATGTGGTGGGACAATGATTTGCGAAGCAGAAGGGGCACTAGGATCATTCCATGATAGCACCAATTAGAGAATCTTACCTGTAACAGAAGCTCTTTCTCCACAACCTCCTGAGTCTTCGCTATCAGTCTCCGTTGAAGAGTATGCATCTTCTGAATCAGTTCAAAGGTGCTTGGATCACTCGCCTACAAAGAAAGAGAAGCATAATCAAAATATATTGGAAGACTGTATTATTTCTATAACTGTTTCAGTAACAAGCCAATGTAAACCCATACCTCTAGTTTTCTCCAGCGGTGTAAATGCAAGGGATTGCTAAGCTCCTCTGATAGAGCTCGACATCTTGTCCTCTCTTTCAGCAGCTCCCTCTGCATATGAAACACTTCCTGTCTGCCATCAGAACAAAGAAACGGCGGTAGAGTAACTCTGACTCTGGTTTTCAGGCCACAATAAAAGCAACAATAATCTACTAATTTATAGTCAGTCATTTAAAGTCCTCCTGCAATCTGGCAGGGTGCAACAGCACTTTGAAAATGAGTTTGCGTGAGAGGTTCTAAAAGCCTGCACTTCACTTATTTACTTATGCACCACACCAGCCACAAACAGGGAAACGCAAACAAGAGGGTGAATGAAAGCGAGAGGGAGAAACAAATCTCTTGGATCTCATATCGACAGGTTATGGCTCACAACATAATCCTAGCTGACCTTTCCCTCTCTGTGCCAAGCTTGTTCGAAAAGACACTTGTAGATATGTATGCTTTTCTATAGGCGTACACATGATAAATTCTAGCATCTGAAGCTATTTTTTGGGTTGGTCTATGTACATATTCGCTGTATAGTCACATCATTTTCAAGATTATTTTTGAGCTGTAATTTGAAATTTGAGCTGCATTAAATTGGAGAAATACAAAACGAGGATACACACGTACAACAGCCAGAGATTACCGTTTATAAAGTTGAATATGGATCATTTAACATCTTTTAAATTTAAAAACTGCATGTGTGTAATTCATCGTTATAATGAAAAAGTCATCTTGTCTGCATCAGAAGAGAAATATGCCAAGATTATGCAACCTTTACAAGCAAAAACAGTCTAAAACATTTAAACAAATACAGTGTCATGATCTGGGCTGTGGGGCTTCCCTCAGCCACCTGAGGTCGCTGTTCCCTTTCCTTGCACTGCACTTCCCTGATTGTTCACTCCTGTCGTGTCATTAGTAGCTCATTATCTCACACTTGTTCATAATTACTCAGACTATAAGAAACTCTCATTTCCCACTCATCATCGTGTCTGCATTGTCTCCGTATGTCTGTCTCTGTGTTCCTGACCCGTGCTCTAGATCGTGTTTTTTGTTTTGTTCTGTTTTTGTGTTTAAAGTCGTGTTGTGCCGTGTTGGCCTTTTGTTTGTTTGTTTATTGTTTAATTAAAATTACCTTCCCTGCATTTTGGACCCTGACCTCATCCTTCAACCGTGACATACAGTATGTTGGTGGATTTTGATGTGAGAAGACAACAGGGAATGGACTTTTTCACTGGAGGAAGCGTTATTATGAATTATGGACTCATATTTTGGCCAGAAGCGATGTTAAAACGTCTTAACCCTTTATAGTTGGCGAACGGCCGGAACATTCAGTTGCATTTTTTTCCTGATAACAGTGAAAATAATTAAAATAATGACTTTTGATCATACAGATAAAAGTAATACATTATTTGAGACTGTAAAGGTTACACTAACCCTAGTTGTATTTACCTGCACTCTTAGAAATGAAGGTTCTTTATTGGCATCGATGGTTCCATGAAAAATCTTGAACATCCATGGAACCTTTCAGATGCGAAAAAGGTTATTTCGATTTTTTAAATGTTCTTCAGAATGGTTCAGTGAAAGGTTCTATGGGGAACCAAAAATGGTTCTTCTATGGCATCACTACAAAAACACCCCTTTGGAGCCTTTATTTTTAAGAGTGTGTATACACTTACAATAACAACAAAATGTTGTGCTTTGGTAAAATAAAGAAAAGGATGCACTTTTTCAGTGAGGAAAGACCTGAAATATGGTGGATGTTTCTTACAAACATACAGCTATTTTCTTATCTCTGGATTACTTAAGGGCTATTGTGATTAATCAGCTGTTTGAACTCTGACGGCACTCATTCACTGCAGAGGAACCACTATGCAAGTGATGTAATGCATTATGTCTTCTGATGAAGAAACAAACTCATCTACATATTGGGTGCCCTGAGGGTGAGTAAATGTTCAGCAAATTTCCATTTTTGGGTAAACAATTCCTTCTCTGAACATATTAGAAAGACCTATGGGGTGGGACTGGGTTTCAAGTGTTTACTGTAGCTGTAACATTTGTCTGTTACAATGTTTGATGTGTTGTCATAATTATGGACAACTGAAAAAAAAAGATCCCTGTGCTCTGTTGTGTTTTGAAGAATGAATGTTCTTTATTGGCATCAATGGTTCCATGAAGAACCTTGAACATCCATGGAACTTTTCAAAGGTCCTTGTCACGTGAATAAGGGGAGTTCTGGGTCCAGATGCAAGGAGTATATTTAATAACAATAAACACAAATAAACAGAACAAAACAAAACCAAAAGGCCAACACGGCACACACGACTGGATCTGGGCAGGAGCAGGATTAACATAAAACTTGAAAACAGAGACAGGAAACAAACCATACGGAAGACAATGCAGCCAGAAGGAGTAGTGGGAAATGAGGGTTCTTATAAAAAAGTCCAAATGGTGAACAGCTGTGAGTGAATCAGTGTAAATGACAAAACAGACGTGAATACTTGGAAGTGCTGTGCAGGGAAGGGAAAACAGTGACCTCAGGTGGCTGAGGGAAGCCCCACAGCCCCGATCATGACAGTACCCCCTCCCCACGGAACGGCTCCCAGACGTTCCCTAAGTCTGGAGGGAGGAGGCACGGAGGAAGGCAAGTCAGGGGGAGGGATGGCGGGCCAGGCCCGTGTAACGGCGCGTCAGGCCCAATAGCGGACGTCGCCGCGTCAGGCACGGAGATAGCGGACGTCGCCGCGTCGGGCACGGAGATAGCGGACGTCGCCGCGTCAGGCACGGAGACATCGGACGCCGCCGCGTCAGGCACGGAGTCAACGGACGTCGCCACGCCAGGCACGGAGACAGCGGACGCCACCGCGTCAGGCACGGAGACAGCGGACGCCGCCGCGTCAGGCACGGAGATAGCGGACGCCGCCGCGTCAGGCACGGAGATAGCGGTCACAGCCGCGTCCGAAACAGAGATAGCGGTCACCGCCGCGTCCGAAACAGAGAGAGCGGTCACCGCCGCGTCCGAAACAGAGAGCGCGGTCACCGCCGCGTCCGGAACAGAGAGAGCGGTCACCGCCGCGTCCGGAAAAGAGAGAGCGGTCACCGCCGCGTCCGGAAAAGAGAGAGCGGTCACCGCCGCGTCCGAAACAGAGAGAGCGGTCACCGCCGCGTCCGGAACAGAGAGAGCGGTCACCGCCGCGTCCGGAACAGAGAGAGCGGTCACCGCCGCGTCCGGAACAGAGAGAGCGGTCACCGCCGCGTCCGGAACAGAGAGCGCGGTCACCGCCGCGTCAGGAACAGAGAGAGCGGTCACCGCCGCGTCCGGAACAGAGAGTGCGGTCACCGCCGCGTCCGGAACAGAGAGAGCGGTCACCGCCGCGTCCGAAACAGAGAGCGCGGTCACCGCCGCGTCCGGAACAGAGAGCGCGGTCACCGCCGCGTCCGAAACAGAGAGCGCGGTCACCGCCGCGTCCGGAACAGAGACAGTGGACGCCGCCTCCGCCGCCCAACGAGCGAAAATGGTCGTCATCCACTCGGGCTCAGTCGGCTCAACGACCGCCTCCGCCGCCCAACGAGCGCAAATGGCCGCCGTCTCTTTGGACAACGTCACCTTCTCCCTGAAGGGCAAAAAAGAAATCCTCCCTGCTGGACCCACTGATGCTGGCTGCATTCTGTCACGTGAATAAGGGGAGTTCTGGGTCCAGATGCAAGGAGTATATTTAATAACAATAAACACAAATAAACAGAACAAAACAAAACCAAAAGGCCAACACGGCACACACGACTGGATCTGGGCAGGAGCAGGATTAACATAAAACTTGAAAACAGAGACAGGAAACAAACCATACGGAAGACAATGCAGCCAGAAGGAGTAGTGGGAAATGAGGGTTCTTATAGAAAAGTCCAAATGGTGAACAGCTGTGAGTGAATCAGTGTAAATGACAAAACAGACGTGAATACTTGGAAGTGCTGTGCAGGGAAGGGAAAACAGTGACCTCAGGTGGCTGAGGGAAGCCCCACAGCCCCGATCATGACAGTCCTTTAGATTTTTAAAATGTTCTTCAAAATGGTTTGTTTAAGAACTGTTTAGTGAAAGGTTCTTTGGGAAACCAAAAATGGTTCTTCTATGGCATCACCACAAAAACACCCCTTTGGAGCCTTTATCTTTAAGAGTGTTTGTAGACTTAGAATAACAACAAAACCTTGTGCTTTGGTAAAATAAAGAACAGGATGCAATTTCCAGTGAACTTCTTTCTGAAATGTGTCACAAAAATGAATCAAAACTCAGGAAAGACCTGACACACTGTGGATGTTTCTTACAAACATACTGCTTTTCTCTTCTCTCTGAATTACTTATGGGTTATTGTGATGTTTTTGTCAGCTGTTTGGACTTTCATTCTGATGGCACCCATTCACTGCAGAGGAACCACTGTGCAAGTGATGTATTGCATGATATCTTCGGATAAAGAAACAAACTCATCTACATTTTGGGTGCCCTGAAGGTGAGTAAAAAAATTCCCATTTTTGGGTGAACAATTCCTTCACTGAACAAATCAGAAAAACCTGAGAGGTGGGACTGGGTTTCAAGTGTTTATCTGTAGCTGTAACATTTGTCTGTTACAACGTTTGATGTGTTGTTGTTGTTGTTGTTATTATGGACAACTGGGAAAAGATTCATATGCTCTGTTGTGTTTTGTCAGATTGCACCCACCTGTTATTTTGCACAACAGCATATTCTGTGCATGCACCCCTACAACAGAGTCACTCGTGGCAAGTCTAGCTACAGCCAGTGTCTGCCTTTGACCTGCTACAATGATTCAACTCTGCAAATAAACAACTTGAAAGCTCCATCAGCCAACCTATTAGCACTAGTGGCTTGCCAGAGTCTGGAAAAGCAAATCATGCCATTTCAGCCACAATAGAAAAGCCTCTTGAAATACACTGAAAATAAATAATGGCAAAATCGTCTCTAAGGACATCTAAGGACATAAAAAAATCTTCTAGGCAGAAAAAAAATGAGGAACAGAAACGTGAATGAAAGGGAGATAAAATAACACCCTGTCTACACCAGACATGACCGGCACAACACAACAAAAGCTCAAAAACCATTATAATCAATCCCTGCGTACAAATATGCCTCCTTCCATACTATACAATATATAGTAGGCAAAATGTTATGTGATGGACACAAAAAAATGTAAAATAAAAAAAGCAAAGAGGTTTTTAAGTGCCTCTTTTAACCCTTGTAAACTAGAGATGACAGAGAGCCATATTATATCCAACTGAGTGCTCAACCGAAATGATATGATGCTCCGTTTAAGCAGTATGTCCTAGAACTTTTTCTGTGAAGCATTGGAGAGAGATGGATGATGATAGCGCACAGCTCATTTACCTGAGCGCAATGCAGGTTGAGTTTATGAGGGTGTTAGCGATTAGCATGCTAAATTGATCAATATGTCATTTCCTTTGGGGGGAAAAACGCTATTACCAAAATCTTCAGTGTACTATCATTTGTCTAGCAATGCGAGTAAACTGGAGTGGTTTTTGCAAATGTTGTGCTAAAAGACAGTGGAATTGCTTTTAAATGGCATGGATTGATTTCTCAACATCCACAAGGTCTTTTTACGTCACTGATGATTCAGACAAAATCAATGTTGTTAATGTTTGCCATGTTTGAGGGAAAAAAAATGGCATTAGCTCTTGTTTTGGGTTGCTTGTCATCTTTAATATTTATAACTGTCACGAGGGCTCTGTTCCAAACCTACTGAGCTATACCTACCGAGACAGTATTTTAAGGAGTCATGGCTGTGCTTCTGACGCAAAAGCCTGTTTTAGACTTTATTATGCTGCCAAATTAAGTCAAAAACTACTGCTAAAAATCAACAAGCTTTGTGAAAAGAATAAAAAACACATTCAAAGTGATGAGCTGATTGAATTGCTCATTATAATATATTGTAGATTTCATTAAATGTGTGAAACTATCAATAAAAAGTGTATAGTCTAAATAACTATTTCATCTAACAATATTAGATGTGCTTATGCTTAATTACATGCTAATATCAAACTCTATTTTTTCCTGTGAGTGTAAGCTCTCTATTACATATCAAGTGTTCATGTTTAGGCCCAACCTGAGTCTTTAATAAGTGTCTTCCTTCATTAAAATTGATGGCAAGGCAAACAAACACGACCTCAGGAGCTTTGATGTGAAGAGAAATCCTCTTGTACACTTGTTGCATCATTGTCAGACATCATTTACACACACAAACACTTGCTGTTCTCTGATTTCGTTGGTGTAAAGGAAAACTGTCTTTATGAAGGAAACATTACATATTACAACAACACAACATTACACATTATTCATTACATGTACCTTGACTGTTTTTGTTGTGCCAGTGGAAATAGTTCCAAACAAATCCACAACAGTCTCAGAGCAACACATAGTCTGGTGTTTCATTCCAGTATTGAATGAATCATTTGGAAGAATTCATTTTGTTACAGAAAGACTTGGCATCAAAAAATCTTTTGAATGAATGATTGTCTTCAATCATGACATGAATGATGAATGTTGATGGACTGTCCCATATTAGCATATTTTTACCCTCAACCAGTTGTCCCCTGTCCGCCAATTTTTCTGCTCTCGAACTGTAGCGACAACAATGTCTTGTAAGCACTGCAGATGTTTTGTATTTGGATGTAAAAGTGAACATAAGAGGTTTTATTTTCTCCCGACATCAGAGCTACTGAGGACGCAGTGGATTAGTTTTGTTTATGATGGTAACACGCCACAGAATACACAAGAGGGGGCAGGGTCAGCAGCAGCTCATTATCATTTAAAGACATGCACCAAAACGGGTTGCTGAGTAGCTGAGTTGCTAAAGAATCATACCAACTTGTGGAAAATGGGTATTCGATTTCTCTTTTAAAGCTGTGACTTATGTAGGTTGCATGTAGGTCCACATACATTTCAGAAAAGCAGCCATTATTCCTGTTATTCCATTTGAGGCCTAATTACTGTAATTTCTAACCTTCTTTGGAATGTAATAGTTACTTTTCTGAAATGAGACAGCCTCAATAATGTATGCGGCTGACAAATGTGGCCTACGGAGGGCGCAACCTTCTAAATTAGACACAGCAATAGACTTGTTGCCAGATACTGGTGTACAAATGTAATGTTAAGTAAGATTCATTGAAAATTCCAAGCACTAATGCACAGACAATCTGGATTGGAACATGCATACACAGAAAAAATGTAAACATATTTTATCCAGCCTGGTTTTATGATGAAAACGCACCTCTGGGAAATGAAATAAGTACCGACATGTATGTTTTGTGACATATTTGATATGCAGTTCTGACTTGAAATGTCTATTGAGAGGTGCAATAAGTCTAATGCTCCACAACGTTTTAAAATAATGTACCATCTGCACTATACCTCAACCTACCCGATAGTATAAACAAAAGCGAATGTGACGTAAAATGCTCACATCGTGAGTAATTTTTTTCACGGGATTCGTACCCAAGGATTCCACATCTTAAGTCCAACTTCATTGTACTATTACAACACTATTAAAGGGATAGTTCACCCCAAAATTAAAAAATTCTGTCATTAATTACTCACCCTTATGCCATTCCAAACCCGTAAGACCTTTGTTCATCTTTGGAATACAAATTAAGATCTTTTTGATGAATAGCCGATAGCTTTCTGACCCTACATAGACAGCAACACAATTGACACGTTCAAGGCCCGGAAAGGTTGCAAGGACATTGTTAAAATAGTCCATGTGACATCAGCTTTATTTTTTGTGCGCAAATAAACCAAAATAACGACTTTATTCAAATATTTCTTTAGTGTCTGCCACCAATGTGGTACTCTCGTGAACGTGATTCGAAGACTGACACGGAAGAAAATAAATTGTTGAATAAAGTTGTTACTTTTGTTTTCTTTGTGCACAAAAATTCTCACACTTTCATAAGATTCCGGTTGAACCACTGACGTCACATGGACTATTTTAAAAATGTACTTACTACCTTTCTTTGCCTACAGAATGGTAGTTGCGTTGCTGTCTTTGTGTTCAGAAGATCAACAAACGTCTTACGGATTTGGAACGACATGAGAGTAAGTAATTAATGACAGAATTTTCATTTTTGGGTGGACTATCCCTTTAAGACCAACCAAATGAAGTAAACACCTTTTAGAAACACCAAAACAGGAATCTGTTGGAAAGCCACAATTGCCAGTGCCACTTCCATTAACTTCATCCAAACTTACAGTATATTAGGTGAGAGTACGTTAGGGCTGGGCGATTAATCGAAACGTAATCGAAATCGACATTCAGAACCTATAATCGATCAAATTTTTCCAGGTCAATTATTTCAATTACTTTCCCTTTAAAAACACTACTGCGTGTGGAGTCACGTAACCCAGCTCCATTACGCTACGTTATTCCGCCGACATGTCGATGGAGAGCTTAAGCAGTATTTATACAGTAAAAAGTAGTTACAGGATATACAAGAGTAATCTTATTTAGAAGATATACTGCTTATTTTCTACTTTTAATATTTATTATTATTTTATAAATTTATTTTGTTTCCAAAAGTGCAAGTTATTTATTTTCACTAATTTAAGAAAAATGTGACTTTTCGTTTTAAGCAATGTGTGCTTTAATTTCAGTTGTTCGACACTGATGTTCAATAAATAATCATAGATAGTAGATAGTGTGTGCACCCTTCATTCAAAAATCTCTCACTTGTACTTACTGTACAAAACTTGTCAGTGAACTATGAGGGCAAAAAAATAAATATAATTTTATTAAAGAATAAAATAATCGTTCATTAATCGTAATCGGGTTAAAATGTTCAATTAATCGAGATTTTGATTTTAGGCCAAATCGCCCAGCCATAGAGTAAGTATTCTTTGATCACTTTGCTCAAGACAGGTCTAATCCGACCCTGAAACACTAGCACTTCTTCACATTGCATTTTGATTACTCCGTAAGTTTGTATCTGGGAAATCTAGCCAGCACTTTTTCCTGGAGCTTTAATAAAATACTTTCAGTGGCACTCCGTTTGATCTGTTCCTAACAAAAGCTTCTTAGCATTGTGTGCATACAAATGCATGACATTTCTACTCTTAGAAAAGGATATAACATAAAATGTGACATAAGAGCATACAGTAATTACTGACATCAGTGCTCCAGGGAGACCATATTAATCTTAGTCATTGGTCATTTTACTGCACCTTACAGCAGACAATAGAGCCCTAAAAGGATTTCCTGTCCAGATTGGGGGAAATAAAAGCAGCCTTTCCATTTGCTTGCCTTTTGCTGGCTGTGGCTTTAATTTATGCATTTTAATTGTGTTTTTGGCAAAGCTTTTGCTTTTCTGCTCTCACTATTCTCTCTTCTCAATTGTGTTTTGCATAAATACATCACTGTCCACTAAAAGAAAGCAAGCCATCCATCTTTTGCCATCAACAAATTAATTCCACTGTGACAAATAAATAACTGATTTAGAATGGAAAAAAGAAACCCAGATCCATGTTTCTCTTAGTCAGTGTTTTGGTTTGTATTCCTCCTTTTCGCTGTTGTTTCGACTGAGATCTGCATAGAGATACGGAAGGCGAGAGAGAGAGTGGGTTGGGGTATATAGATTGATTTATTCAGGAAGGCAGGGTTGATATCAGGGACTTAAACTTTAATCAACACGCTTATAGAGTTCAGGACTCTCGCCCACACACACATTTTCCTATGTTGCAGAACGCAGCCTTCCCACTGAAACTACATATATTTGCAGGAAATAGCAGAAAAATGGTCAAACGATAAGCAATGGTGTCAAGAACTGGCTTTGTTACCACATACATTAACGTCCGCCTCCTATAGGCCGTAGTGCTTCCACATATACCACCCTAAAGCTGCCGCAAGTGATTCTTATAAACGCCACACATAAAATGTCTCTATCACTGACAGATATCACTGAAATAGGTGTCTTGAGAGATCCCACCTGTCTCTGTGACAGCCCCAGGCTCTGTAAGCAGCGAAAAACAGAACGCGAACGCAGCCTGCATGAGTAAGAATCTGGAAAAGTGGAGGCGGCTATATATGCCAACTTCAACCAATGCCGTGAGTTTGTGCCAGGACGGCCCGTTTGAGTAAGGTGGTTGAAGATGGTGGGAATGTTTTTCAGAAGTGTTATTAAATTATTAAAGGTACTATTTTGTTTTTGTTTTTTTCATTTTCTCTAAGATTTTAATCATTTTACTGTGTTTTTGTCATTTGCATTTGTTTTTTTAATGTCTATATAGTTTTAATCTTTTTTTTATTTTTGTTTTAGTTAAGTGCATCAAGGCAAACTAAATGAAAAAGAGAAATGTTGCTGAAATAGCTAAAATAAAAACAAGTTTTTGTAAATATTTTAATTCACTTAAGTTTCATTATTTTTATTATTGAATACTTGATTTTTGGTCACATTTACTGCAGTATTGCATACCTATTTAAGCTTTTTGGTAATGTAGTCTTGCAACAAGTTGGACAACCTGCATTCAGCAATACATTTTCCACAATATATTGCTGTATTTTAAATATTCATTTGCATTGTGTTAAATTGAAGAAGTTAAGAAAATAGTTCATTAAAAGACATTACTCAAGTTATTTAAGTTTGTTGTACTCAATGTAGTGTTATCAAAAATATTGATATTTCAATAAATATCGATACTGAAATATCTGAACGGTACCAATTATCTGAACAGTACCAATTATTAAAGGTACTATTTTGTTTTTTTTTTGTTTTTTTTCATTTTCTCTAAGATTTTAATCATTTTACTGTGTTTTTGTCATTTGCATTTGTTTTTTAATGTCTATATAGTTTTAATCTTTTTTTTATTTTTGTTTTAGTTAAGTGCATCAAGGCAAACTAAATGAAAAAGAGAAATGTTGCTGAAATAGCTCAAATAAAAACAAGTTTTTGTAAATATTTTAATTCACTTAAGTTTCATTATTTTTATTATTGAATACTTGATTTTTGGTCACATTTACTGCAGTATTGCATACCTATTTAAGCTTTTTGGTAATGTAGTCTTGCAACAAGTTGGACAACCTGCATTCAGCAATACATTTTCCACAATATATTGCTGTATTTTAAATATTCATTTGCATTGTTAAATTGAAGAAGTTAAGAAAATAGTTCATTAAAAGACATTACTCAAGTTATTTAAGTTTGTTGTACTCAATGTAGTGTTATCAAAAATATTGATATTTCAATAAATATCGATACTGAAATATCTGAACGGTACCAATTATCTGAACAGTACCAATTATTAAAGGTACTATTTTGTTTTTTTTTGTTTTTTTTCATTTTCTCTAAGATTTTAATCATTTTACTGTGTTTTTGTCATTTGCATTTGTTTTTTAATGTCTATATAGTTTTAATCTTTTTTTATTTTTGTTTTAGTTAAGTGCATCAAGGCAAACTAAATGAAAAAGAGAAATGTTGCTGAAATAGCTAAAATAAAAACAAGTTTTTGTAAATATTTTAATTCACTTAAGTTTCATTATTTTTATTATTGAATACTTGATTTTTGGTCACATTTACTGCAGTATTGCATACCTATTTAAGCTTTTTGGTAATGTAGTCTTGCAACAAGTTGGACAACCTGCATTCAGCAATACATTTTCCACAATATATTGCTGTATTTTAAATATTCATTTGCATTGTGTTAAATTGAAGAAGTTAAGAAAATAGTTCATTAAAAGACATTACTCAAGTTATTTAAGTTTGTTGTACTCAATGTAGTGTTATCAAAAATATCGATATTTCGATAAATATCGATACTGAAATATCTGAACGCTATCGATACTAGCCGAGCTGTCACTTTCACTTCTCTCCAAAGGCGCGTTGACAAACACCACACGTGACCGCAGTGCCTGTCTCGTCTCATTCGCTGATTTGGCGATGGTTAAATAGCATTAGTGAATCGAATAGAAAGGCGAGTGCAGCGCCCCCGCGACCGGCTTTGTTTCATAAAGAACACAGCAGGAGTGCTATCTGGAAATATGGAAAGCCGAAGTACACAAGCAAGCCAATGCTACAGAGCAGTGCTAACAAAAGGCGCTAACACCACTAATTTCGTAAAGCACCTGAAAGACAGACACCCGGATCTTTATAAAGAATTTAGAGAGGTTGGTATCTGTTCTCATTTTAACATTACTGAATCATTAAATAAGATTGCCTAGTATTGTTTCTGATATGAGTGGTCTGGTTTTTTCACCGTAGTTCGTTAATATAATCTGATTGAGGAATCTTAGACGAGTAAATACTTTAACTGTGGTCAAACTGTGGTTTAACTTTATTTAAACAAATTATTACATAAATTATGCAATTTGTCTGAATGTCTATCCAGTGAGCAACTGAGCATTGTTTGTATGCATGGATCGGTGATTATATGTGAATCCGGCATTAAAATTTGTTCATCAAATAATGTTAATGTATTAACCAGCATTTATGAACGATGAGCAATGCATTTGTTACAGTACATTTTAATCTTTGATAACGGTAGGTAATAAAAATACAACGGATCATGTTAGTTCTGGTCCAATGAAAAATATTAACAGATAGAACTTTGGATTTTAATTAGTTCATGTATTAGTAAATTATATTTTAAATTAACCTTTAACTAAGATTAATAAATGTTTTGGAAGTATTTTTCATTGTTTATTCATGTTAACTAATGTTAACAAATATCTATTACCATTAACTTAAGTTCTAAGATTAGTTAGATAGTTCAGTTCATTTTAAAAGTGTGGTCTAAAAAGAAAAAAAAGTTTATTAAAGTTTGGCATTGTCTTGTAGCACCATAAAGAAGATGAGAATCAACCTGAAACAAAAACAACTTGCTCATAACCTTTACTACCAGTTGTATTTGAACAGCAAAGAAAGTATGAAGCAAACTCAAATGAAGCTAAGAATCTGAACAGGGCTGTAGCAGTGTGCATATGCATGTACCTCATTGTCATGTTCTAGACTTTTTATATTTATCTTTAAATTAAAAAAAGAAATTTACCCCCTTAATATTGTAGCAGTTTTTTTCTCTGTGGTATCGAAAATGGTATCGAATATCGATATTTTTCAAGGTATCATATCAAAGTTAGAAATTCCAGTATCGTGACAACACACTGTAAAAAGCATTCAAGGGTGTTGTCCATAGGAATTTATTTTAAAAAGTATATTTCTTCCAATAAATTGATTCCCTTTTCTTTTTGAATTCATTTAAGTTTTACATAAGTAAAAAGTGTGATTGTTTTTGTAACTTATTATTCCCTATCAAAAAATTGTTTTTTACTGACCTTCACAATAAAATGCTTCTACAAAACTCTATTTAAGTGTTTATATCCAAAGTACGTCAGAACCCGCCCACATGCAGAACACCAACGTCGTTGCTCGTTGTCACCTGAACAGGACCAGTTTCGGATTTCTGTGAAGTTTTTGAGAGCTTTTTACAACGTGCAACACATGTAAGTAACTATTTACATTGCATAAAGTTAGGTTTTAGCCGAATGAGCACGCATTTATTGCACTATAACATGTAAAAGCGTCGCCAGGTTGCAGATAGTAACGGTAAGTTTGTCAGTTTTGCAGGCGCCATGCGGGCTTACCGAAGGTCTTGAAATTAACATTAATCTTAAAACAACAATCGCTAACGTTAACATAGTATAGGTATATGTGAGATGTATTGCCAAATTATGTTTCTACTTAGTTTGGTTACTTAAAAAAAAACATCGTCATTTTGTTTATTTATGGAGTCTAATAATGTTAGCATCGGTATTATGTCTCAAATCATTTGTCTTAAATGTTCTGCCTCTTTCCGGATTAGCTAGCAAAACAGTAACATGGTCTCTCTCATCCTCGTTGTGTCAGTTAAAAGTTACGTTAGCTGCTAGGTTTGTAGTCACAGTTGTTCCCTGCATGATTGAAAAAGATGGGGACATTTTTTTTGGCGCCTCTTTCTGCAATGTATCATACAAATTCTTAAACTTAATCTTTTTATATATTTGTTTGAAATATTTTATATTGTCTTAAACCATTTGTTCAACTAAAAAGATTAAATATTTATTTTGCATTGCAATAACTTGATCCTTATATTTCCCTAAACTCTTGTTTCATGTGTGTTGCTTTTTTAGGAGACCATCAGATCTACTGGAAGGAGCAGTTCATGGAGTAGGTAAGCTCTTTAGAAGGTGGAATTGAGGTAAATGTTTCATAGGTTTGTCCATTTAGAGGAATTAAGGTACCCAAAAGTCAGTTATTGAAAGTTGGAGAAAAAAAAACTAAATTTGCATCCCTTTCTATTTTTAATGACAGATGGGATGGCCTTGTAAATTATACAGCGCTGTTGTACCAGGAAAGACTGATAATCTAAAACATTATAGACTGCATCATGGGACCTTTGGACACAGCCATGCCTTGCCTTGTATACATATAGATTGTATAGTATACTATAGTATAGCACTGGTTCTCAATCCTGGTCCTGGGGGCCCCCCTGCTCTGCATATTTTGCATGTCTCCCTTATTTAACAAACCTGATTGAGATCATCAGCTCATAAGGAGAGAGATCCATGAACTGAACTGACGAGGTGATGATCTCAGTCAGGTGTGTTAAATAAGGGAGACGTGCATAATGAGCAGAGCAGGGGTCCCCCAGGACCAGGATTGAGAACCACTAATGTATAGTAAAGAATACAGTGTGGTTCTGTAAAGTACAGATTACAGAACCACACTGATAATGACATTGTATGTTTGTAGTTATATTGCCTGCAATATTCAGTTTTCCTTTATTCACTACCAACTATAGGATCCAAGTACCTCGTGAAGAAGAGAGACGTGACTCTGAGATGCCTCATTCAATACATGGGAAACAGTGGGCAAGAATCATCTCTGACTACTATGTAAGTATTGTTTAAAAAGCATAGTTTTTTTTTTTTAGACTCTTTTGGGAAAAGCACTTATTCCTCAGATATCAATCTTATGTCTGTCTGAGTTATAGTACGGAGCTGGAGTTGGGGATTGGTTAGCTTGTCTTAGAACAAATATTGTAATTGGGTGGCAATGGCTAGTCTGGCTCTGTCAAAAGTTCAAAAACACACCTACAAACACCCAAATGTATGTGTATGAACCAGGGTCCCCTTTTTGTCTTTCAGTTGCTTGTGGACTTGATTTAAAAAAATAAGTTGTTTTTTTTTTTTCTTTTCTTTTTTTTAAACTGCATTTTAACAAAAGTAAAATCCTTGTTTTACATTAATGCAGGAGTCATAATCATCTGATGATAAACTGTAAGAGTGGCATTTTCAGAGCTTTTACTTAACCACGCCTTTTGAAGATTGTTCTCTGTTGCAACTTATTGTTCTGTTTATTCTCATACAGGGACAAACGGAGAGCAGCGTCCTTGAGGATTTGAACATGTGCAGATATATGTCTGGCGTGAACCAGATGCAGTGGGCATCATCATAGAGGGAAACCCAGTGCTTACTGATCTTGGAAATTTGGCCAGGGCATGGTGCCTGCTTCCAGGAATGACATTTGCTCCGAACCTGCAGTTTCCACCACAACTCTGCAAAACATTTGAGGTGTTCCAAAGACTTTTTGTGGAATTTGACACACTGCGCCCAAAGCCTTCCTCCCGTTTATGTAATTTTTGTTTATGTAATTTTTAATGTTAAAATGTCTACAACATTAACATTAAAATTGATTACAGAAACTTAGTGCACCCAATTGTTTGTACATGGCAGCTGTTAATAAACGTTGGAAACGAATACCTCTCTTTCCTTATTAAAGTTATGGCAATACTAACTAATTATTTCAAGTGGATTAAATAAATAACTTGTCTAAATTAAGAGTAATAGAGTAAATTAATTAATTAAAATAAAAAAGTTTAATTTTTTATTTTAAATGTTACTTATTTTAACTAAGTATGATTTGGGCAATATGTTGCTCTTTGTCATAAAGTTTAAACTCAAATGTTTTGCTTTATATTGTAGACGCTACTTAATTTTTTAGCATAGAGTAAAATAAATAATACTGATTTTTACCAAATCAAAATAACAAGAATTTCACTAAACTTACAAAAAGTAGTTGGAAAATGTTGCCTTATTTTTTTTGAGTTGAATCTAAGTAACAGTTTTTACAGTGCACTAGTACTCAAGGTAATCAGTTGCCACAAACTGTTTACGTTTTACATGATTTTAAGTATTGTGTAATTAAAGTGTTTGAGTAAAGTGCTACTCAGTAATATTGAGTTAAGCAATACTGATACTTCTTGAGTTTATGTAACTTAATTTTTAAAGTTTTGTTAACTTAATACAATGGCACAAATGATTAAAAATTGAGTCATAATAACATAATATTTGAGCAGACTTAATGAAAATTTTTAATTAAACTGTAATCAAAAAGTAGATGCAACGTAATCAAAATATTTATCTTCTAAAAACAAGACATTTTTTAAGTTTATTAACTCAAAAAAGTAAGGTAATCAGTTGCCTAAGTTTTTTTTTTTTGAGTTTTGAGTTTTGTTTACTTTATCAGGGTTTACAGTGTAGTTATTACTGCACAAAAAAAACAAAAAACAGGATGATGCAAGACTGCTTAGGGGTTTGTTTTGCTATAATGGCCATCTGACTGATTATTTCTTGCTTATACCATTTTTTTAAATAAAAGAAAGTTGACATTTTTCTCTCCCCATTTGAATCATTTGAATGAGTTTTACCAGCTGCCACGAACATGTGTAAAGATTGCATGCATAAACCTCTACTACCTGAGGGATTGTATCTTTGGTTTGACTGGGGAAAGTGGCCTATTACTGTATGGCATGTCACAAGTAAGGCTCAAGGTAGCACAGCTAGCAGTTAGACAATGCTTAAGACAATGCTTAAGGAACATGTATTTAATTCTTGTGAAATATTCATGCTGGTCTGAATAGAAATTCATTTCTAGGAATTCATCTGTCAGGATGCCACTGCTTTTTAAATTTCCGTTTTTCTAATAAGCAAGAAGATGAGAGGAACATATGCTCCTGATCTGTATGCTTTAACTAGAGCTGAATAAAATACAGAGTAGGATTGGCAGACATTTATTTTGCTAAACTTTGTGTTAAAAAGTCTGCAAAGCTAACAATAAAAACATGCATTTCCAAAAGATGTTATTTACATAGATTTATCGTATATATTTATTGGCAGTGTTGTGTTGACAAATTAAGGTTTTGATACTCAAAAATTTAATAATAACAATAATAATAATAATGGTTATACCTTTGATGGTGATGATCATGATTATTATTATTTTGAATAAATTGCATGGTATACCAGTCCAGAAGAGGACCATGATACTCAAAAAAAAAAAATAATAATAATAATAATAAAAATAAATATAACCATTATTATTATTAGGAATACACTGCATGCTATAATAGTCCAAAAGAGGACCATACATAAATAAAGGTTATTATTAACTTTGATTATTATTATTACTACTACATTTATTCATGGAAAATATGGTACTTTTTTAGTAACATGCCCTGCAATCTTAGTGTGCAATGTAGACTAAATTTACTTTCATGCAGTATGAAAGAGGATAATGTTCCATACTTCATCACAGTTCACACATGCCATGATCCGCACACACACAGGGGGGAAAAATCATCTCCTTTTTTAATTTGTAGAAAGTGACATATTTCAGTGATATACTGACTGCTAAACTACAAATGTTAACGCTTAAGAGAAGAAATAGAATAATAAAGTTAGAAAGGATGGAGGACAAGTGCTAGTGGGCACCAGTGGGAGACAGATACGGAGGAAAAGAGAAAAAAAAGCGAGCCGTTACAGAAATGTGCCTACAGCGGTACACATATAAAACAATGAGCTGTGATAGAGTCCAAGGCCTCTGTCCGGAAAATGTGCAGCAGTGAGCTAAAATGTCAAAGGTAAGGTCTATCTGTTGTAACCTCTCTCTCTCATTCTGTTTTTCTTTCTATTTCCATCCTTATTTCAGAGAAGCAATTATATAATGTTCCTCTAATGCAATAAAAACAGGCGGAATGGAGTGGGGGAAAGAAGTTTGAGAGCAGTAGAACACGTACTAATGCTTGTGTTTTAATTGACGTGAAGTGCACGTAAGGGTAACCCTGCGATTCAGGCAGACTTAGCCAAACATAATTTATTTTGGAGTACGGGCTCTTTGAAATCATTTGAAATGGAAAGACCTCCTCATTACAGTAGACAAACACACAACGCAACAATCTGGTTCAAAGCTGGATCAAAGAAAAAACTCATGCACACATAAACACACACTTTCATTGGTCCATGCTCTGTATTGTTCATTCCACTCTGTGGTTTGAATTTTCTAATGAATATTCCAGACAAAAAGCAACAGAATTTTGCTCATTACGGCATAATTTATCATGGTCTCATTTACTGCAAAATTGGTAAGTAAAAATCAGTACCATACTGTTCTTCAAACAATATGAACACTGCTACTTTGAACAGCAGTATGGTCAAACGAACACTTGAGGTGGCTTCATTGCCTAATAGGAATTTAGAATTTTAAGCAATCTAGTCATTTATATAGTGTAGAACAGTGGCTAATATACACTTGAAGTCAAAAGTTTACACACACCTTGCAGAATCTGCAAAATGTTAATTATTTTTGTAAAATAAGGCAGAAAATGCAAGGAATTTTTATTTAGTACTCAGCTGAATAACATATATCACATAAAAGATGTTTACATGTAGTTCACAAGAGAAAATAATAGTTAAATTTATAAAAATTACCCTGTTCAAAAGTTATACACTTGCTTCTTAATACTGTTGTTGATTAATTGTTACTTGAATGATCCACAGCTTTTTTTTGTTTTTTAGTGAAAGTTGTTCATGAGTCCCTTGTTTGTCCTGAATAGTTAACCCCCCCCCCCCCCCCCCCCCCCCCCAAAAAAATAGAGTTTTCAGCATTTCTATGTATTTGAACCCTTTCTAACAATGACTGTATGATTTTGAGACCAATATTTTCACACTGAGGACAACTAAGGGACTCATATGCAACTATTACAAAAGGTTCAAATGCTCACTGATGCTCCAGAACAAAACATGCATTAAGAGCCAGGGGGTTAAAACTTTTGAACAGAATGAAAATGTGTACATTTTTCTTACTTTGCCTAAATATATTTTTTCTTATTTAGTACTGCCCTTCACTCATAAACACTCATAAACAACTATTACTAAAAAAAACAAAAAAAAAAAAAAAAAAAAAAACAGCTGTGGATCATACTGGTAACACAGTATTAAGAATCAAATGTATGTAAACTTTTGAATGGGGCAATTTTTATAAATTCAACTACTATTTTCTATTGTGAACTATATGGTAACGTCTTTTATGTGAAATCTCTTATTCAGGTCAGTACTAAAAAAAACATGCATTTTGGTAAAATGATTAACATTTAGCAGATTCTGCAAGGTGTATGTAAACTTTTAACCTCAACATGTACCGGTACATGCTTCCAATTCACAGCATTCATGCACACAATGGACATTTAAACATGAATGCAATCATCTCGATTCACGATTTGTTAATCCCAGTAGCCTCAATCTCAATTATTTATAGCAATTTTGCAGCCCTATAGTTCAACCTCTTTAAAATTTCATTGGAAGGTCACAAACCTTATAATAAGAATACACATGTAATCTCTCAGTTGTAATTCTCATGAAGATTTAAGTACCTTATCATGATATGGGGTGACCTTGCGGGTAGTGTGAAAAGTCTGAGCATGTATCTATGTATGATTTAAAATTGCATAAATTATCATTATGTACATGAGCCTTGATTGCAATCTCTTTTGAGAAGTAGAGTTCATTCGACAAAGTGGTTGCATTTACATTCCAATCATTCTCTGTCTCTGTTGAGTGGATGTTGGGGAGAAAGTAAAGTAAGCTCCCTTGGTGTGTTGGAATGCCATTCTTATGGATCGGAGGACTTCTCGACCATCTTTTCTACAGCTTTATTTTTGGTTGTATATAGCACGGTTTAATTGCTAAGTTGCACAGAGGCAGAGGACTATTTGTGACTGAATCATAAGCTTGTTGACAAGAGTTCAGGGGCCGATGAGTTGACAAACTAACACAGCGACGTCAAGTCAAAGTTATCACTCTAGCACCTTCCGCTTCAGTAGGTGACAACAGCGGTACAGCAACTCTCCTTAGGTCACTACAGGAATAGATGGAAGTCCCATCCGAATTTGTTAGGGGCTTTTTGGAGCATCACTGATACAAACTATTCTGAAATGTTTCAGAAATCTTCTTCTATGAGATTCCCAGATATCTTTCTATGAAATGGGATCCATTCCTTTGAGATTGTTCAAAAGCTTGTGGTCAGTTTTGGGCTTTTTACTTTATTTTATGTTTTATCATTATAAATGTTTAAATGTATATTTTTATTTTATTATTATTTTTGGAGGGATCAGATTTATTTTATTTCAGACACAAAAATACGAAGCATCATAACTGTTTTCAACATGGATGATAATAAGAAATGCTTCTTGAACATGTATCAGTATACTGGAATGATTGCTGAAAGATCATGTGACACTCCAAACCACTGTTGCCAAGTCTGTGGTTTTCCCACGGAATTAGGCTACTTCAACACTGTTAATGCGGATTGTTTTTCATGTCTGCGGGTTGAAGTGACCCCAATAATATGATAATTAGCCACTGGAATGCGAATTTTACCAGTGTGTTTGGGCTAGTTTTGAGTAGCTTTTTTTTAGTAGTTTTGTTGTGAAAACCTGGCAACCCTGCTTCAAACTGTTCTATGGATTACAAAACAAGATTTTAACAAATTTCCTGGTAGAAATGACAGTTCATAGACAGCATGTCCATCATGCTTCAAAGTAGATCAAAAATAAAAGATGCCATAACCATAAAAGATTCTCATATTCTCCAGAAATGTGAAAGCAACCATTCCTTTTTAATGGAGCTACAGTATAGATATATATACTAAAAGCACAGATGTGCATTTCAAAGGAGCAGATCAGGCAAAATGTCCAAATGCATTCCATTTGCGTTATTTATGCAGCATCCTGTGCCATGAGTAAAGACAATAACCACACTATAAACACACTGTTTGGTTCTGTTGTGCTCAGTCTAGCTGCTCTAATACAAGAAGCAGTTTTGAAACTTTGTGCTGTATTTGTGTTGAATCCCTCATTTGTATATTGCTTTGGATGAAAGCGTCTGCTAAATGTGTAAATGTAAACACAGAAGGATGTCAGCTCCTCTTGAGACTTTCCTTTCATGGACTTGTCCCAGAAACCCTTAAGTCTAAAGGAAATATTGCTCCACACCCAAGCACCGATATGCTACAGTCAGCGTCTTTTAGGGAACTACATTGCACTGATGACAGCAATAATGACTAAAATTTGCCACCTGTTTACCATAGAGGCTTGTATATCAGCGGAGATCTTGGCATCCAAGCTCGGCATCAAGTCAGCCCATCTGGCACAGCGGCTGCTGACTAGTCTCTCTGAAACCTTACCACTAGCTCATTGATTCTCACATATGTTTCAGAGTATAGGAAGGACAGTGACACGTGTATGTTTTCAGTTAAGAGTTAAGGGTGCTACAGGGACCTGGATGATTTGAGGAGAGACGTGACGTTTGGCAGATAAATGTTATTTTGAAGCAAAAATGCATTCTGAATTGAGAATGCCATTTCATCTGCAGCCGACTAGCATGTGGCAAATCATAGTTCATGGAATTAAACTCTATGGGTTAATAAAACAAACAAGCCCTTACGCACAGTAGTTTCATTCTTGAGTGAATCAGCTATTTGAACTAATCATTTGAGTGAATGGTTCAATGAGTCACTCATAATGCAGCTGCTTGTTTTCTTCTTGAATGAATCAGTGTTGTGCATGAATCATTTCAGCGAATGTTTCATTGACTCATAAAAACAGCTTGTTTTGTTTTTGAATCGATCAATGTTGTGGACAAATCATTTGAGTGAATTATTCAATGCTTGTTTTGCTCTTGAATCACAGCTTTCAGTAAATCATGTGACTAAATCATAAAAACAGTTTATTGTTTTTCTGCAGCGAATCAGCATTGTGAACAAATCAATTGAGTGAATGAATCAGTGACATTTGTTTAATTCAGAATCACATACTAGTATACTGCTCTTACTATTTTAGCATATCTTTCAATGGAGGAAATAGTAAAAGTAGTATGCTAGGACATGATTTGGAATTTAGCAAGTCATTTGTGTCATTCATAAATGAATTAGAGCTGTGAATTAAACATTTAGGTGAATGATTCAAAAACTCACTTATAAAGCCAGTCGCTTGCTTTCTTCTGGAATTAATTTGTTTTGTGAATGAATCATCCAAGTGAATTATTCAGAGCTGTCTTATTTCTTTATTAAGAAATTTAGATCTGTATATAGAGATTTTTGCTCATTTTCGCTCAAAATCTCTGAAATGTAACCAAAAAGGTATGTTTCTGTGTCTCTCTTATTCTCTGGAAAAAAAAACTTCAGTTAAATTAATTAAATCATTTCGGGCCGATGGAAATTTCAGTACATAATTCAGACTCCAACTCACTGAATGTTTAGTGATTATGCATTGGCTTGAGAGATGGAGGAGAATGTGAGGTCATCACCACCCCTTCTGTTACTAAAATCACCGATAGAGGATTAGTAAAACCCATCTATTATAGATCTGGTTTGACTTTAGATGCGAGACCTGACAGTGCTTTCAAACGTTCCCTCATTTTCCACAGCGAGCTGTTGCCGCCTCCTTTTTTACTCAGCTAAGAACTCCATTAAAAGTGATTTTTATCGCACGTCTTTTGTGACCGAAAAAGTGACTGTTATTGAGAGTGGTGAATTACAGCTTTTGAAAACATCAATAAACATCTAGCGGGGGTCAATACTGACAAGAGAATTATCTGACAAGCATTCAATTAGCTTCGTCTCTTTGTGCTGTATGTACCTTTGATTGCGGCATAATCATTATGTCATTATACCTCTGAAGAGTACATGAGTGTTGCAGAAAAGCGATCATCACCTGCTTCCTGATGTTTTAGAGCAATGGATGTTAAAAAAAAGATACTATAGCTGAATATAAGTTTGACCGTGAATCATAAAGCGGTTCAAAAGTACAACAAAAGAGATTCACTTATACAACATTACGCCAGATTGCTTTCATAATACAACGGTCCAAGCGAATCGATCTCTGACGTCAAACATGTATTAGTTGCAACGTCAAACAGAAACACTAGCGTATGTGGAAAGATGTTTTACCTGAGGTCCTCCACATTAGAGACGGTCTTGTTGAGGATGTTCTTTTCTCGTCTTTGCTTCTTGATCTCCAGCTTCAGGAGTCTGATATCTTCCAGTCTTTCATTGTACTGAATATCACCCTTGTTCATGATGGACTGCTGGAGTTTGATCTTTTCGTACAGTAAAGCCAGTGCTTCGTTTCTCTTCATCAACTGCATCCCCAAGAGGTCACGCTCATTTCTCACCTTAATAACAAACACATAAACACATGCACAATCAATACACAAATGTACATAAAAGGTAACATACCAAAATCTTAGTCAGAAGTCAATACCAAAAACAGTAAAATTTCACTATACTTGGTACTGGAGTTCTGGAACTTGTAACACTTCTTCGAGCAACTGTGAGAAAACCTTTAGAAGTACTTTCACCTCTGACTGAGGTAAGGCGATATATTATAGAAATAAAAGGCAGGCCAGTGTTTTCTGCAAAGATTTGATGACTCAGCAGTGCTAGTCTTTTCAGGATAATAGCCAAAAACTTCATGCAACATGACAAATGTTGTGAAGGTGTGGGAGAGTGTCTTATAAAGAAGTTTTAGGGTCTTTTACTTAGAGGTGTTACTTCAATCGATTTTAACAAAAAAGTCAGAGGGAATAAACATTTGGAAGGTCGTATGCAATAAATAAATAAAACATATATACTAAAAGGAAGTTAAGTAAAATGGTAGGCTGATTTTCTTTCTGAACTTTCACTAAACTACACTTTCTGTACAGAATTCTGCATAAATATAAAGTCAACTGTGACATGTTATACCCAAACATTCTTCATACAGTGGCCTACCAGTAAAACTGATAAAAATTTGGGACCAAAATTATTCAGAGACTTTGACCTGACCATGTTTTGCTTAACCTTTTTATACCACAGACTGAACAAAATCTGCACTTGCAAAAAAAAAAAAAAAAAAAAAAACATTTTTAAGCAATTTAAGCAAATTAAGGATTTTTGGTTGATTGTAATCCATTCTTGTAATCCTTTATCTGACATTATCAAGATGAATTTGTTCTGACACAGTTTAACCCTGAGTACTTGTCATATTTTATTACCATTTTCTAAACTATAGCAAATAAACTGTGATTATGTGAGAAATTTTGCAGGTGTCTGAATCAATTTTCGTTTGACTGTATGTACAGTGTTGGGAAGTTTACATTGCAAACTGTATTTAAAATGTAATAAGCAATATAACTGATTACATTTGATTACTTTTTGATTACTTTTTTAAATTTATTTTCACATTTAGTCATTTAGCATATGCTTTTATCCAAAGCAACTTACAAATGAGGACAATAGAAGCAATCAAACCAACTTCAAAATCCTTAATCTCTTGAATTATTTATAATAATTAAAAGCACTGCCACCACAAAATATGACTTTAGCGATTGTTCTGAGGTTAAATACAGACTTAAAGTCATAACAAGAAACAGTAAATGCTTCTTGTTATGTAAAATGAATACAAGAAGTTTTCAGATATAACCCCCTTTGTATTTGTTAACATTTTCATAAGCAGCTGTAAATTAATTAGACATTTTCTCTCAGTAACTGTAACAGATTACAGTAATTTTTTTTTTGTAATTAAATTATGCAACATGTAACTAGTTATTTCTAACTCTAGTAATATAAAAGGTATTTGTTCCATGACACACACTGTAAAAAATTGCCATGATTTTACTGTAAAATACAACAGTAAAGAAAAAAATATTAATTGATTAACGGTAAGTTACCCTGCTATATACAGTAAAAAACTGTATTGGCCATTACATGTAATTTTAGGGTAGTATACTGTTTTTGGAAGTGAAACAGAATATATAATTTACAGTAAATAACTGTAAATTAACATTCCAAGAATTAACATCTCAGTTAATGAAATTACGGTATTTAAATGTGAATTTAAGTCAAATTCGTAAAACCTAAAATGTTGCTGTAAAAATGCAACAGTAAAAATCTATTAATTGATTAATGGTAATTCCCCTAATATATATGGTAAAAAACTGTATTGCCATTACATGTAATTTTACAGTAGTATACCATTTTTGGAAGTGAAAAAGAATATATAATTTACCGTAAATAACCGTGAATTAACATTCCAAGAATTAACATTATCTCACTTAATGAAAATACGGTATTTAAATGTAAATTTAATTCAAATCCATAAAAACCTAAAATGTTTCTGTAAAAATCCAATAGTAAACACCTATTAATTGATTAACGGTAATTCCCCTACTACTGTATATACGGTAAAAAACTGTATTGGCCATTACATGTAATTTTATGGTAGTACACCATTTTTAGAAGTAAAAAAAAATATGTATAATTTACAGTGAATAACCGTAAATTGGCATTCCAAGAATTAACATTATCTCAGTTAATGAAATTATGGTATTTAAATGTAAATTAAAGTCAAATCCGTAAAACCTAAAATGTTGCTGTAAAAATGCAACAGTAAAAAACTATTAATTGATTAATGGTAAGTTCCCCTACTATATACGGTACAAAACTGTATTGGCCATACATTAAATTCCCAGAATTAACATTATCTCAGTTAATGAAATTACAGTATTTAAATGTAAATTAAAGTCAAATCCGTAAAATGCTGCTACCGTATTTTTTATGGTAAAATCTGGCAACCACAACTGACATTTTTTCTACCGTGAATTTTACAGGGATCTTTTTTTTTTTTTTTTTTTTTTTTTTTTTTTTTTTGCTTTTTTGCAGTGTACAGTATACAATATGGTTTGGGGAGTTCAAAGATGTACAGACAATGAAGCTTTATTAATGTGTGTGGATAGCCAGAAAAGTGTGGAAGCTGGTGTCAGCAGAGGCAATTTGGACAGAATGCCCTTTGAATGGGTTAACCTTTACCAAAGAACCAATGTCAGCAATGTACAGCAGCAGATATTAACATTACACTGACTTTATGATCTCTAATAGTGACTCAATTGACTTACAAAAGATCATGTTAAAATCTGTTACAAAATGTGCTGAAAAAGTATGTATGCAGATTTTTACATAAAAAAACTCATATTCAAGTCTACATTTAAAGCCATACATCAAAATTTAAGTCAGCTAAAAAAACAAACAAGGATCTGAGAAAAGTGTAATTTTACTCATGCTGATTTCATACATTTTTGAAAAGCGATCAACTTTAAATGTAAAAACTAATAGCATAATAAATAAATAAAAATAAATAAATAATACAATATTAAACATGCTTTCAAGGTAAACAGTATTTAGTACACATTTTTAAATCCTGAATACAATGCTATTTTAATAAGGTTATTAACTAAGAATATCTGAAACTAATCTCGTCATGTCAAGGCAAACTTTAAAAAACTACAGGCTTTGATAAGCAAACATAAGTGGAATATTTTCTAAAATAATATTTTAAAACAAAACTTCTTCAGCGCTTTTTAAGAAGAATTTCCTTTACAAATATACGTTGTTTTTTTTCTTTCTTTCTTTCTTAAAAACTTTCTCCAGACATCTCCTTGACATTTTAGAGCTTAAACCCCCCTCAAAATGATCAAACCAAACTTTAAATCAGTAACTGAAATTATGTTCATCATAGGATACATATAATTCAAACCAAAAAAAGCTTCTACTATTTGAATTGCTTGTCTGGTCATCTGGTTAATCATGTTCGACTGCTGACTTACTGAGATCAGAAGCACTAAATATTTCAGAACGGCAAGACCAATTTAGGCCTCCCCAGTGTCTCAATTTCCTTTTGCTATTTTAAAGAGAGTTTGACCCTGTTCCCATTGGACTTTCTTAGAAGTGAGATTCCAGATCTAATGACTTTTGAGTGAACCTAGATTACGTTCCCCTTCAGTCGTTTCACTACGACGTTACATATGGGAACTCGCTTGAGAGTCCAATCATCTCTGAGCCTTATTCAAAAGGCCAATGAAAATTGGCGAGTGGCATTTGCATGCCAAGCCACGCCCCGTACATACGGGTATATAAGATGGCGGCATGCAGCCAGTCATTCAGATTTTTGCTTCGGAGCCTCTATGCTCGAGCCTTTACAACGAGAAAAAGAAAGCGTTCCTGCTCTACTGCTCTACTCTACTCTACAAGAGTGTTTGGCAGCCGCCAGCGGGATCCTGCGGGCGGCCGTGGTCACGCCACTGGGCTTGCTTCATATGAGATCGCTTCAGCGCTGGTTACACGATCGAGTCCCAAGACGGGCATGGCACCGTGGCACACTGCGGATTGGCGTTTCCCCGCAGTGTCGCCGCCTATTCAGCCCGTGGTCAGACCCTGCCTTCCTTCGGGCTGGAGTGCCCCTGGGACAGGTGTCCAGGCACGTCGTGGTTTACACGGATGCCTCCACCATGGGTTGGGGTGCTGTATGCAATGGGCAAGCAGCATCGGGCTCCTGGACAGGACCTCGACTGCAGTGGCACATCAATTGCCTCTAGTTGTTGACTGTGCTTCTGGCCCTTCGTCGCTTCCGATCGACGTTGCGCCAGAAGCACGTGCTTGTTCGTACTGACAGCAATGCGACTGTGGCTTACATCAATCGCCAGGGCGGCCTCTGCTCCCCTCGCATGTCACAACTCGCCCGCCGTCTGCTCCTCTGGAGTCAAACGTGGCTGAAATCGCTACGTGCCATTCACATACCAGGGGAACTCAACCGTGCAGTGGATCAGCTCTCACGGCAGTCCACAAACCCTGGAGAATGGCGACTCCACCCCGAGACAGTCCAGCTGATTTGGAGTCATTTCGGCCAGGCTCAGATAGATCTGTTCGCTTCCCCCGAATCCTCCCACTGATAGCTCTTTTACTCCCTGACTGAGGCTTCCCTCGGCAGAGACGTGCTGGCACACAGCTGGCCTCCGGGGCTCAAGTACGCCTTTTCCCCCAGTGAGCCTCCTTGCACAGACCCTGTGCAAGATCAGGGAGGAGGAGGAGAAGGTCTTGCTGGTTGCGCCACACTGGCCCACCCGGACCTGGTTTCCAGAACTCATTTCCCTCGCGGCAGCCCCACCCTGGAAGATCCCCTTGAGGAAGGACCTTCTTTCTCAGGGGATGGGCACAATTTGGCACCCGTGCCCCGACCTGTGGAACCTGCATGTCTGGCTCCTGGACGGGATGCGTCAGACCTCGCCGGCCTTCCCCAGGCCGTGAGAAATACCATCACTCAGTCCCAAGCTCCCTCTACGAGGCAGGCTTACCCACTGAGGTGGGGTCTGTTCGTGGACTGGTGTTCCTCTCGAGGAGAGGACCCACAGAAATGCACGATTGCAGTAGTGCTTTCCTTCCTGCAAGAGAAGTTGGAGCGCAGGCTGTCCCCTTCGACTCTCAAAGTGTACGTTGCTGCCATTGCAGCGTATCACGATGCAGTAGATGGAACATCCCTGGGTAAGCACCAACTCATCGTGAGGTTCCTGCGAGGTGCAAGGAGGATTAACCCTCCCAGACCGCACCTCGTACCCTCTTGGGATCTCTCCGTCGCCCTCCGCGGCCTACGGGAGGCCCCATTTGAGCCACTTGTGTCAGTTGAGCTGAAATTCCTGTCACTTAAGACAGCGCTCCTGACTGCACTGGCCTCAATCAAGAGGGTAGGGGACCTACAAGCCTTCTCTGTCAGCGAAACGTGCCTTGAGTTCGGGCCCGGAGATTCTCATGTCATCCTGAGACCCTGGCCCGGTTATGTGCCCAAGGTTCCCACCACGCCCTTCCGCGATCAGGTGGTGAACCTGCAAGCTCTGCCCCCGGAAGAGGAAGACCCAGCTTCTGCGCTGCTGTGCCTTGTTCGTGCTCTGCGCATATACGTAGACCGTACTCGGCACTTCAGACGCACCAAGCAGCTCTTTGTCTGCTTCGGAGGTCAGCAGAAAGGGAATGCTGTCTCCAAACAGAGGTTGGCCCATTGGGTGGTGGAAGCCATCTCCCTGTTTTATTTATATCAGGGAGAGCCATGCCCCTTAGCTGTTCGTGCCCACTCCACTAGGAGTGTTGCCTCATCCTATGCGTTGGCTCATGGTGCCTCACTAGCAGATATCTGTAGAGCTGCGGGCTGGGCAACACCTAATACCTTCGCTAGGTTCTACAACCTTTGCGTAGAGGCCGTTTCCTCCCGTGTCTTAACATAGACTTCAGGTGAGCGGGAGGACGGCTGGTGTTAGCTTGCTGCACCATTCCCACGTGGATCCGTGCGCCATTTCCCAGAATGTTCCCTCCGGCGAACCCTGGGTCCTCCATGCCCCGCAGTCAGGCCTAGATGCGGAGTAGTCCCTGACTGTGATCCTGCCTGGGTCTCCTTCGCCCCGCAGGTTGTGGCTATACTTTTCAATATTCCAGCGGAGAAGGCCACTGTTTCCCTCGTATATCCCTAAAAGCTTATGGATATATTGAATTATTCTCATTTCCACATGTTAAGATTCATGTGCTCCCTCCCACCCCCCCCAACCCATGCTTCAGACAACTGGCATCCCTGTAGGGCCCCTCTATTGGCCCTCAGGGCGTTGGGAAGGTTACATTACAATTACCATCTGCTGACACGTCCGCCTGTCAGCACGTGGGGTTGTGCGTAACGCGGCGTCAGGGTCGTGACCTGTTCCATGGGTCTGTTCCCATATGTAACGTCGTAGTGAAACGACTGAAGGGGAACGTCTAGGTTACGAAGGTAACCCTCGTTCCCTGAAGGAGGGAACGGAGACGTTACATCCCCTGCCACGACCCTCGCGCCGCGCTGACGACGACTCGATCCGGCTCCTCAGCAAAAACCTGAATGACTGGCTGCATGCCGCCATCTTATATACCCGTATGTACAGGGCGTGGCTTGGCATGCAAATGCCACTCGCCAATTTCCATTGGCCTTTTGAATAAGGCTCAGAGATGATTGGACTCTCAAGCGAGTTCCCATATGTAACGTCTCGGTTCCCTCCTTCAAGGAACGAGGGTTACCTTCGTAACCTAGACGTTCTCTTTCATCCTTAGCGTAAACAGCCTATTGAAGCAGGAACGCAAGGACACGCAGACACTCACTGAAACTTTCCACCTGTCTGTACCTGATCGAGCTCTTTTTTCTGCCGGATCCTCTCAGCATCAGCCTCCGCTATGATCTTCAGCAGCTCACGTTCCTCTGCCTCCTGCTTCTCAATGAACTGCTTCGTCTCCTGAGCCTGTTGCCTCATCTTCTGCAGCTCAGCCTAGAAACAAGGCAATCGATGCAAAAGACAACAGAAAAGAGTTAAAAACAAAACTGAGAAATTATTTTATTGTTTCATGCATGTCATTTTTCACATTTCACATTAACATTCACTCCTTCTCTCTCAAGAATCAAGATTAAAATGAGCTTTACTGACATGATAAACAGGTTTACATTAGTAAACACTGCACATACATGCACAATAGATGCTCTTTAGGGGTCTGCATAAAGAGGATCGAATATGTTGCTGATTTATGTGTAGTGCGTGAGGTTCAAAAGTGCAGTTGTGTTTCCATCTCATTTTGTGTGCAGCAGGAGCACAGCATGTCCTCCTTCAGAAGCGAGGACCGTCTGTGTCTGGCTTTCTTTGTGTCTAGGCTATGTTTGCTGATTCTGTAAACAGTCAGGAGTTTAAGTTCAGGGTTGGTCACAGTAGTCAGGTATTCTCTTACGCCGTATCCCATTACAATTTTCCTCCTTTTGTTGTAATTTCTGCCCAGAGTACAAAAGAAACCTGAAATAAAAATGGGCTCTAATTACTCTCCTAATAAACGCCCCTGGTTTTTATTACATGCAATTCATCAGCACATATTATTCCAAAGAAAAAAAATGTTTGTTTTTATAGTCATTCATCAAAATGTAATCATTTTCTCTGCCGCTTTAAAAATCGTTTATTTTTTGCTGATGTAACCAAGGCGGAACAGGCGAGGGAAATAACTTTAACTAGTAATAACAAAGCTTTCACTTGTTCACTTTTTTTCAACTCCACCCTGTATTATAAATACACATTAAGAACAAACTGCATCAGCTTTAAGTAGTTTTGTTTCATTTCATGATAATCTAATTTGGCTTGATTCATCTTTTTTTCCTAAGGTCCTGCTGAACATGTTTTGCTCTGACTCAGTGAGCTATTTTAAGGCCAATTCACATTGCATCGACAGACGGCAACAGACGTTAGGTTTGTCTGATCAGTGTGTTACCCCTGTTGCCATTGGCCAGCCCTTTTTGCCAATTAAACATGTTGAACTGGTGTTTGTTGGGTCTTGCAATTTCTGAAAAATTGCTTAATGTAGTCAGTTATCAGCATTGGTCTGCGTCTGTCAGTGCAGTGTGAATTGGCTTTTAGAGGTCACAGACTTCTTGTTTGTTCTGCAGGTTTTATTTGCTGTTTTATGATGCACTTTTCTAGAATTCTGCCTGTAAAATCTGTTGGGTTTTTGTCTTATTTAGTAAAATCTAATTTATTTAAATTAATTTATTACGTTTTACACAGGGTTGAGAAGAAAGCAGTGTCTATGTGCTCATAATTATTTATACATAATTATGCTTTTGCTTATGAGATTGGTTAGGTTTTGGAAAATAAAATAAAATAAAATAAAATAAAATAAAAAATAAAAATGCTTTTGCTCATCAGTTCGGTTTTGGGTAGAGATTAGTGAAATTCAATTCAATTCAATTTTACTTAAATTAGCTTTAGAGTTATTTCATTTAGCGCTCATAAGTATTTATACATAATTTAATAAACTAAAAATATAAAATAAATAAAAATAAGAAAATAAAATAAAATTAAAGCTGCAAGCAGCGATGAATGGGCCCTCGCCTTCTGCGCAGTCGCCATCCCGATAGCATCAGGAAAACAGTGGCCAGTGGGCACATGCATTCACAGTAACCTTTAAACCACCCTCCCCTCTCCCTCCTTCTCTCTCTCTCTCTGTCTCTCCCTCTCATCCCCTCCCCCTGCACTCACTCTAACACTCAACACATATACACACACACACCCAAATAAAGGCAGAGTGAAAAAAGATGTCTGATAGCTTTTAAATTTTCTTTTATTCAGAGAGTTTTGTATATCTATGAAAATGAACAGTTTCCTTAGAATGACTAGTTCTCTGTATGAAACAAGTTTTAAAGTGTTTGGATGCTGCACTTTAAAGATATAAAATTACTGAAAATGGAAAATGAAATTCTAAGCATGTTATCTGCCTTTTTTACATGTGCCATGGCAATAGTATTTGATGCATCAGGGACACCTTTACAGATTCTCATCGGCCGTGTTTTGACATTATTGTGATGAAGTTTGAAGCAAATTGAGTAAAATTAAGAGGCTGAGTTAAAAAAAAATTCAAAAACGTCACGCTTTCTGCTGCCAGTTGGTGGCGCTATAACTTTGACTCATAATAGTCACATCTCTGTGATCCGCATCAGACGACGAACAAACTGCTGAAGTTTGGTCAAAATCAGACAAAGTATGTCAAAGTTATTAGGCACTTCCTGTTTCTCATTTCTCGCCATAACTTTGTCGCCCCACCACGGCCAAACCGTTCGAGATATCAAAAATTCCCTCGCAATTTTGTGTCCCCAATGTCTTGAGGTCATGTTGACCGAGTTTGGTGGCCATCGGTGGAAAGGCCTAGGAGGAGTATTTCAAATTCCATTGCATGCGATTTTTAGACATCCCTGAATAGTTGACTTCCTGTTTGGCGAAGCACGGACTATGAGTGCGAAAGTTGTTCGGCCCGATGAGATCTATATGTGTATGAATTTTGGTGAATGTAGGTCAATTGGTGTGCGCTCCAGAGCCCCTCAAAATTCGACATGGTTTTAGCTGTGCCAATCCATTCTGGGCTCGGGCCCTAATAATGTTTTTGCTCATGATATTGGTTAGATTTAAGGTAGTGGTTAGTAAAATAAAATAAAATAAAATAAAATAAAATAAAGAGTCTGTCAGTGCAGTGTGAATTGGCCTGTAAAATCTGTTGAGTTTTTGTCTCATTCAGTAAAATCTTTTTGCATTGTCTCTGAAGTAATCTATTGTATGATGTTTTAATGTTACAAGAGTGTAGTTTAACACAGGGTTGACAACAAAGCAGTGTTTCAGAAGTCAATACCAATGAAAATGAATGGTTCTCAACAGCAGTTTTGATACCAGAGCCAAAACTATTGATCATACTGTAATTTATACATAATTATGCTTTTGCTTCATAGATAATTATGCTATTGAAAATAACTATGTGCTCAGAATTAATTAAACATAATTATGGTTTTGTTTATGATATTGGTTAGGTTTTGTGATAAAATAAAATAAAATAAAATAAAATAATGATTTTGCTCATGATATAAGTTAGATTTCAGGTATAATAAATAAATAAAATAATAATAATAAAATAAAATAAAATTACTTTTGCTTGTGATATTGGTTAGGTTTTGGGTAGGGATTAGTAAAAATAAAATAAAATAAAATAAAAAAATAAAATAAAATAAAATAACATAAAATAAAATAAAATAAAATAAAATAAAATAAAATAAAATAAAATAATGATACTAAATGATACTAAAATAATACAATCTGTAAGTAATCTACCCAGCTTTAGTAGTTATATTATTTGCACTGCATAAATCATAGCTTAATACATTAATATAGATTGAACACTGTCTGACTTTGAGAAGCAGGAGGCTTGTAATTTAAATTAGCTTTAGAGTTATTTCATTTAGACTTAACTATGTGCTCATGTTTGGTTTTAAAGGGCTTATTAAAATGACTAAATTAATCCATCCAGGAGCAGTGGGGGGTTTCTCCTTTTTTTCTGCAATGTTGTTTAATGAATATTAATGATATAATACATGCTGACAGATCAATTAGGCACATCCCTTATTTTGACATCAGAGTTTTTGTCTCACCTATTCATAGAGACATAACTTGTTGTGTTTACTTAATATTACACCAAGACAGGCATTTTGACCAAAAAGTCTGTCAGAAATTGTGCTAGAGGTCGAGACACTGCAGTAATTTCCCCTTGGTGGGAGACTGTGGCACTTCATAAAGACATTTGACTTGAAAATCCATCTCTGTCTCTCACCCCTCTTTGACACTTATTTGGTCGCCAACGGCAAACGAGGTGGGGTAAACATATAGGTCTGCCAAGAAGGTAGAAAACAGACAAAAAAAGTGGATGGGAAAGATAAAAAGAGACAGAGGGAAGACAAGCGTGAGTGTTTTACACTTCATTTGATACCAGTCTTAACCTTTATCCCCTGAGAGGGAGAAAGGGAGCGCAAGAAAGCTGTAGAAGCAGCAGGCGGGTTGTCTTAAAGACCAAAGATCCTGTTTTCAGCAGCAGCTCAGGTGCACGTCCCAAACTCTAGACCCATGTTGACATGTACGGTAGGTGAGATGCTGCAAGTTGTTTTTATAACTAAATTGCTGCATAGCTGTCTCTTGTGAGATTATTTATATATACAATATTGCTCAAAAGTTTGTAGTTAGTACTGATTAGGCTCACCAATATTATTATAATTTAAAATAACCATGTTCTGTTTTAATACATTTTAAAATGTAATGGAAAAGCTGAATTTTAAGAGGTTATTACCATTCTAATATTTCTCTAATATTATTATCAATGCTGAAAACTTTAGGTTTCAGGTAGGGATTTGTAAAAGTACAGTAAACTAAACTAAACCAAAATAAAATTACATTTTGGCAGAATTCTGCCTTCAAAATATTGTTGTTGTTGTTTTGTCTCTTTTAGTAAAATTTAAAAAATCTAAAACTCTAAGTAAATTCATTCAATCAGTTAATTAATATTAATCCAATAATTTAGTCAAATTCTGATTGGAATGTCAGTTTATATTATATTTCATTCACACAGGGTTGACAAGAAAGCAGTGTTTCAAATGATAAAATAATGCATTTGCTCATGATATCGGTCAAGTTTCGGGTAAGGATTAGTAAAACTAAAACAAAATAAAATAAAATAAAATAAAATAAAATCATTATATCGGTCAGGTGCTGCCTTTTTTAAATAGAAATCTTTTGTATTATAATTGTTTTTACTGTCACTTTTAATCAATATAATACATCTTTGCTGAGTAAAAGCCTTACTGACACTAAATACTTGAACAGTGTATTTAAAAAGGTGAGACTAGTAAAAATGCTATAGCCTACAGTAATACTATGAGATTTATATGCACAAATTAGTTAAACAATTGTACCCTTACTTCTTATTCTGAATATGAAAATGAATATGTTACCTACAAATTGTAACTAAAACATTATTAAATTAATTGCAGTTGTATAATATACAGACAGCCATTTGTCTTATTTATTCATTTCTCATATTAAAATTATGGCATGAATCAGGCTTTCAGACCAAAATGATCAATAATTTAAAATCTAGTCACCACTTGAACACTAAGCATTTTTATTCAACTTCAGACACTTTTATGCCTTTAAAATAAAACATTTTTTTATAAAAAAAATAGTAAAACAGCAAAGAAAAAAGTATTTCAATTTTTCTACTTAAAATTTTCACATCCAGTTTACAAAAGTTTATATACACCTTGCAGAATCTGCAAAATGTTCATCATTTTACCAAAATAAGAGGGATCATATTAAAATGCATGCTATTTTTCCTTCTGAATCATCGGTGACTGTTTGTACCTTCTGTAATAGTTTCATATGAGTCCCTCAGTTGTCCTCAACGTGAAAAGAAGGATCTCAAAATCATACAGTCATTGTTGGAAAGGGTTCAAATACACAAAATGCTGGAAAACAAAGATTTTGAAGGACCTGACTGATTTTTCTGAAGAACAGAAGGCAGGTTACCTGTTCAGGACAAACAAGGGACTCATGAACAACAATCACTAAACAAAAAAACACAGCTGTGAATCATTCAGGTAACAACAAAGGATTAAGAATCAAGCGTATATGTAAACTTTTGAACGGGGTCATTTTTTATAAATTCAGCTATTCTTTTCTCTATGGACTATATGTTAACATCTTTTATGTGAAATGTCTTATTCAGGTCAGTACTGAATAAAAAAAAAATAACATGCATTTTGTATGATCCCTCTTATTTTGGTAAAATCATTAACATTTTGTAGATTCTGTGTAACGAATACAGATTTAATGATTTACACTTGTCCCATAAATGGACTTTCTGTCTTAAAATAATAAAATCCATTGGCATTTTATTCTAAAAATATAATTTACTAAAATATAATACATCATTGGAAAATTCCACACATGTATACTTTGAACACTGTTAGCAGACAAATGAAATAAATGTGCTTGCAAAGACTTCAGAAGGGGTTTCTTCTTCAGAAGCCTTGATGAAGGGGCTCTGACAGCATATTAAATGAACAACAGTGTGCACATAAGATGATAAGACCTTTGACTCCGTCTAAAATCTGGCTTGTTAACACCAAACCAGGAACATCTGCGTGAGGTTGTTGCAAAGGTCGTTCGCCACAGATTCCGTTTAGCGTGAAACGCAGATGAAATTTCGAAAAGGAGAGAATGTCGTTTAGAACCCGGCTGCATTCTTTACACATCATCACTTCCTTTTTTACGACATTAAATTGTGAAAGTTTCTCCCCTCCTCTCTCGGTTCAGTGCTAAACATTTGCAGACAGTGTCTGGAGCATGTAATAAGATTTCTCCGAGATCGATGTCGCTTCTCGGCATGCATAACAACCAGCTGGACGGAGCTGGTGCTGAGAGCAGCCTCTCCCCTCATTACCCCCTGCAGTAGCCTCTCGTGATGAGAAAGTGTAGCCCATTCATTAACATGCTAATCAATTCTTATGAAGTGGCCTAATTGTTTTTTCATGGGGTGAGGGTTAGCCAGTAGACAGATTCAGTGCTGGTTGGTTTCAAAGAACACAAGAGCTTCTTTCTCGGTACGTTTGTGAAGGCTTGAGGTAATAAACAACAACAAGAAGAGCTGAAAGGTCAATGTCTTGGCACAATAGACTTTGTGTGTGGAGACAAGAGACCAGCGGGACAAAAGGGCACTGCTTCCTATGAAGCCGACTGTTAGGGAACCCATCTTATAAATGCTGGAAAATGCCCTTTAAAAGGGTAGCTCACCCTAAAACGAAAAACTGATCATTATTCACCCTTTAGTCGTTCCAAACCTGCATGACTTTTTTCTTCTGCAGAACACAAAAGAACATATTTTGACGAACGCCGGGCCACATTTGATATGACAAAAGTTTAATTGAGGCATGGTTTTCTTCGATCAAATCTTAATTAACCGTCAGCAGCTTTTATACCGCAGTAAAGAGCGGAGTATTTGAGTCGTGCACAGACCACAAAACTGACAGGAGCAGCTCCAGTGGAAGAAAGTGACTGAACCCAAAACTTCAGATGACACACAGCTCATATCTACGTCTCTGTAAGTTACACACTAGATGCATAATATACCATGACAGACAACTAGTCCTGAAAATGTACGGCATGAGTATTGCTATAGAACTGAGTTCCAAACTTGTAAGATTTTCATTCATCTTCGGAACACAAATTAAGATATTTTTGATGACATCCGAGTTTTCTGACCTGCATAGACAGCAATGGAACTGACACATTCAAGGTCCGGAAAGTTAGTAAGAACATTGTTAAAATAGTCCACGAGACATCAGTGGTTCAATTAAAATTTTCTGAAGCTACTAGATGAATTTTTGTGCACAAAGCAAACAAAAATAACAAGTTTATTCAACAATTTCTTCTCTTCTTTGTCTTTTAATGATGTCTTTACTACCTTTCTGGACCTCGAATGTGTCAGTTGCATTGTTGTCTATGCAGGGTGAGAAGGCTTTAAGCTTTGATCAAAAAATATCCTCATTTGTGTTCCGAAGATGTTTTTTTTTTTTTTTTTTGGTTTGGTAAAACATGAGGGTGAGTAATTAATGACAGAATTTTAATTTTTGGATGAAATTTAATGCACAGTAGCTGACCAGGTCTACATTTCACTACAAGTTGTTTTCTATATATAACTGTGCAACAAATAAAAATCTTGAATCTTAAAATTTTCATTTGGAAATTGCTAGTAAATTTCAAAAATAATTACAAATAAATGACAGGTAACACAAATTAAATATTAAATTTTGAAGTAGAATGAGTGAAAAAAAAATATTTACAGTGTAGCCAATATTTTGTCAATATCATATTCATTTTAGTTCATTTCACAAAGTATGAACATTTAATTATATATGGGGAATTAATATGTTCATTTACTTCATTGCCTGCACAATGTGAGGTTTAATAATGTGTTTATGTTGTGGATATAGCTTATTAATCTTATTATAATCAGTTCAGTTCACTGGTATTCAGCTCTTGTACAGTAGCTCAAGCAGGGAAATCGTTTTTCTGTAATTATTTTTATCAACAGTCATGTCATGATTGGCATGATGTACACTGGTGGCCAAATTGATTAGAACACTAGTATTTCACCAGCTAAATAACGTTTTTAAGTCAGTTATTTCTATATTTTGCTGTAGTGTGTCAATAGGAAATATCAGTTTCCATTTCCAAACATTTATTTTGCCATTAATTGTAATAATCCAGTGAGATTTTTGTTTGCACAAGGAGTCAACAGCCAGTGCACCACACAGAAATCTGATCTCATCATCATCCAGTCTGTCTGGAATGACTTGAAGAAACAGAACAAACTGAGACAGACTAAATCCAGAAGAACTGTGGCAATGTCTCCAAGATGCTTTAAGAAAACTACCTGCAAAGCTACAGTACTGTTAAAAGTTTTAGGCACTTGCTGTAAAATGAGGATGCTATTAAAAAGATGCCATAAATAGATTTTCTTTATCAATTAACTTCTATTAACTAAACAAATCAACATTTGCTGTGACCATCCTTTGCATTTAAACCAGCTTTTGCCCATAGTTGTGCAGTTTTTCAGGTATCTTTGCAGGAAGGTCTCTTGAAGCATCTTGGAGAATTTTGTTGACTACCCAGATAGCACACATACATCTGCAAGATGTCTGCTAGAGATCACTTGATCTGGAATACACCTGCTGTGTAAAAACATCTGACAGATGTCATTTTTACATACATTCTAAATCATAAACATCTTAAAGACTAATAGACATCTATTTGCCATCTGATAGGAAACGTCCTATAGATGTATTGCAGATGAGCCAACACTCTAAAAAAATATGTCTTACAGATATAAATACAGACGTCAAATAGACATCTCCATGATGTACGTGTGCTATCAGGGTAGATCAGTCTAACCCATTCCAGGTCTTGCAGTCTTCACTAATGAGCTGATAACTTGAATCTGTGTGTCGGTGTGTTTAATTAGGGATACGTACAAAAACAGTGTTGTAAGGGGCTCCAGAAACGTGGTTGGGAACCACTAGACTAGATCATATTGGTTTCAGTCACAGTCACTTGATGTTGAAAGCATTTTGGTCTAAAAAACGCAGCCAGATTTCTCTGATTTCAGAATGATTTCAAAGCAGATACTTCAGAGCACATGCAACTCTCCTCTCAGTTTAACGCTATAATATACATTTCAAAGACACAGAATGGACTTCAGGGGTGAAAAGGGGAAACAAGTGGATGAAGCAATAGTAAATCCATGTATTTTTTATTTTGTGCACAGATTTAAATGCTAGATGGGTTTGGGTTTTTTTTCATTTTGTGCACAGATCTAAAGCTAGATGGGTAAATCTGAAAATTACTACTGGGTAAAACAAGCTATTTATTAAAGAGACAAAAATTAGGATTAGGATGCATATGCAGTTTTATGAAACAAGAAGAGCAGTTTTCAAGGTCGGTATAAAAGATCAAAGACAGAGCAAACTATGTAAACATGATTTCGCATTCCACTGAGAGTGCCCTCTGCTGACCGAATGAGGCTTTGTCACAACTACCATCAACCTCTCATTTTATATATGCTGTTTTCATCCATATAGTCAAAGCGGTGAATGAATGCACCTGGCTCTCAAAGGCCATTTTGTTGAGTGGGTAACTTTAACGCTTTCCCACTTTCCCAAACTTCCATTGCCTGCATGAGTTATGCGTTGACATTGATGCATCCTGACAGGATTGGAGGTAAAACGTGAAGCCGGGAATGAGCTGCTATGACAACTGCTGCATGGAAATGTAATGAACCCAAGTTTGTCACCATTTACCAAAGGGTGATATTGACTTTCCGTCATAGGCGTAATATTGCTGACAATTGTTGGATATGTGGGTTGGCTGACAAAGTGTCTCTGACAAATTAATACCAGAGGTGACAATGACGGAGGTGCAAATCACCTTTTTTTTTAACAGTCAGCCTGAAGAAGCAAGCAAAGCGTAACACAAATAGTTGTGTGTAAAGCAAAACACTCAGATGTCTTACAATCATGTCTTACAAATGTTTTCTCATCACAAGATCTCTGGCATCATTATTTTAATGGCATAGAGTGGGGTCAAAATATCTAAAATCACCAGAGAATTTTTTTTTTTAATATAATACATTATTTTTAATTACATATTTGGCATGTCAAGAAATATGCATTGCTAAGAACTTAATTTGGACAACTTTAAAGGTGATTCTATCAATATTTAGGGTTTTTTGCACCCTCAGATTCTAGATTTTTAAATAATTGTATCTCAGCCAAATTTTGTCATATCATAACAAACCATAACTCATCTGTGTGATGATCCATGTTCTCCAGCATGACTTGAGAATGTTTCACAGAACATCTTGTGCTTCAGTGGAAGCAAGAAAATCTGACCTTTTGCACATGACCAATGTCACAAAAGGTTATTCTTAGATGTTATTCTTAAAATTTCCCCTTAATTCTAGCTTACAGTTCCACTGACTATTTTTCATTTCTAGATTCAAATTTAAAAATAAAACCTAGAGTAGATTTTCAATGTTTTCTAATAATTTTTAATCCTCTTCTAGTGAGAAGTTCAATCAGTCAGTCACAAAATCAACCCCACGCTTGTCAGACAGAATATTTCCTTGCTTCCCATGTCTTCTTTCACAGTTCATTATGGGCACAAACCCAAGACTAACCAAGAGACGTCTCGTAAGAATAATAAATGAGATGAATTAAGGTTTTATGAGAAAATGGGCAAATGGCATGTTCTCCTGCCTCCTTCTATCTGCATGTGGCCGAGAACTTTATTTAATAATGAATCTCTCACATTCTACAGCCTTCCATCGAAAGCAAGTAAAGTAAGGGGCAAATGACAAATCCAAAAAAAAAGCATTATGAAGTAAAGACTAAAAACAGAAATGACTGTTAACGACATGATAAAAGGCTTCCAACCACTTTACATAATTATGTATTGCTCAAAGCACAGAGGGTGAAACAGACATGGTGACATTTTGAAAAATAAAGCATGACTTCTTATGTTAGAAGTGTTTGGAAAGTTGTTTTGAAATGAAAGCATCCCAAACTGCAATCTACTCTCAAATCAGTACAGCTACTCTGTAGGAAACTGACTGAAAATTAAAATTCTGTCATTAATTACTGACCCTCATGTTGTTCCAAACCCGCAAGGCCTTCATCTTTGGATCACAAATAAAGATATTTTTGATGAGAGCTTTCTGACCCTGCATAGACAGCAACGCAACTGAAACACATTCAAGGACCAGGCGCTTAAAGTACTTGACTTTGACTTTTTGACATTTAAGGCTTGGAAAACCCTTGAAAATAGAAATATTCCTGGAGAGGTAGTTAAAAACTGCTTGAATTATTGAAAGTTCATATATCTAAATAGGTGTTTAATAAGCACATATCTTTTCACGTAAAATTCACACAATTCAAAAAACAAAATTCCTTTTTTACTTATTTCAGTTAATGTCAGAAAATAATCGAGCTAAGCAGGTACTGACAGTGCGAAAAGACAGAGACAGTGCGAAAAGAGGAACAGATGAACCAAATCAATTGAGTCACTTATGCTAGAACCTCTCCAGTGATTCAAACTCATAGCATAGATCGTTAATTTCAAGAATTTCAATAGAGCCATTCATTTTAGAATTTCAACATCACTTGTAAAGATGTGAAACATGTAGTGAAGGGAGAAACAGTTCCTTTCGACACCTCAGAATCAATTAAACCATTGTGTCTCAAAATGATTTACTCCAATTCGCTCCAATCGCAACGCGTATCGCAAATCATTTATTTTTATTTTTTTTGTTTCAGATCGAAACTTCGCATATCGCTTATTTTTTTCCTTTCAGATCGGGATTTCAAATCGCGTATTGTAAATCATTTGGTTTAGATCAGAACGAGTTTGTGAATCATTTCGCAAATTGAATGATTCAAATCAAATGATTCGCGACATGCAATTTAAAGTCTGGATCTAAATCAAATGATTCACGATAAGCAAAGTTTCAATCTATTTCAGCTTCAAGTCCTGATTTGAAATAATGGCTCGCGAATCATTATTCAGATCGGGACTTCAGAATGTGGATTGCGAATCATTTGATTTAGATTGGAACTTCAGAGCAGGTTTGCAAATCTTTTGATTTATATTGAAACTTCAGAGCATGGGTCACGAATCATTTGATTTACATCGGAACTTAAGAGTGTGGATTGCAAATCATTTGATTTAGATCGGAACTTCAGAGCAGGTCCATGAATCTTTTGCTTTAGATCAAATCTTCGTAGCGTGGATCACGAATCAGTTGATTCAGACCGGGACTTCAGTGTGGGTTAGCAAATCATTTGTTTCATACAAGGATTTCGGAGCAATTTCACAAATCTTTTTTTTTTTTTTTTCTGTATACTTTAGTAGTAATAATTTGCATGTGTTTTACTTTATTTTGGCAATTTTTTATTAGTATATTCTATTGGTATATTGATCAATTTCTCTTTTTTGTGGTTTGAAATAGAAGACATAAGTGAGATCCTTGAAAATCAAAAAAGTGCTTGAAAAGTCCTTGAATTTCATTTTACAGTATCTGTGTGAACCCTGTAATAAGGAAATCATTAAAATAGTCCATGTGACTTCAGTGATTCATCCGAAATTTTAAGAACTACAAGAATACTTTTTTGCTTTTTTGCTTTCATTGCGCACAAAAAGTATTCTCGTAGCTTCATAAAATGATGAAGTCCTTTCTGCCTTTCTGGGCCTTGAATGTGGTAGTTGCTGCTGTCAAAAAAGCCTGCTAAAAGAGCCCACTGTCATCAGGAAACACCATTGCCATGAAAGGGTGTACGTGGTACATGGCAACAATCTTCCGGTAGGTGGTACGTGTCAAAGTAACATCAAAATGAATGCCAACACCCAAGGTTTCCCAGCAAAAATGCTGGCCAGAGCATAATACTGCCTCTGCTGGCCTGCCTTCTTCCCACAGTGGATCTGCTTCCATCTCATCCCGCACAAACACCCAAGCATTCACCTGATTTAAAAGAAAATGTGATTCATCAGACCAGGCAACCTTCTCCATTGCTCCATGGTCCATTTCTGATGCTCACATCGCAATTGTAGGTGTTTTCAGGGGTGCCAGCTCTAACAAAATGTGATGCACTGTGAGTTCTAACACCTTTCTTTAATGGCCAGCATTACGTTTTTCATCAGTTTGAGCTGGTGTAGCTCTTCTGTGTGATTGGACCAGATGGGCTAGCATTTGCTGGCCATTTTTTGCTTCCAAAACATGAAATTTTAAAACTGACTGTTCACTTGCTACCCAATATATCCCACCCCTTAACAGGTGTCATTCAAAGAAAAAGTGAAGAGAAAGGACAGTTGTAGCATTACACTATTATCCTGCTTGTTTTGGAAAAAGCTAGAGTGTTTTTTAAAGGCTACTAAAAATACATGCAGCGGCGTCACTATTTGTAGTTAGCTTTGGCACATGGTACAACTCCAGAAATGCTTCACAAGGTTTGTGAATGCAAAGCCTTGTCTTCATTCCCATGTTCTGGATCGTTCTTCCTCTTGTTAAAGAGGGAAACGGCTGATGGTTTTGACTTGAGAAGTGGTGGGAAACAGGAAGGAGAAGGCAGAGGAACCAGAGAAGAAAGCTGAGGTAAATTGCAGCTCTGGGGCACCTGTATGCTTTAGAGTACAAAAGGCAAAGGGTGAGACACAGGCTCACAAAAACCAAGAAAACAAATGAATGAAGGTGAAAGAAAGGAAATGCCAGAGAGGGTTACATAAGCCTGCAGTGAACTCCCTATCAATTTAAAGTTTTCTGCATCATGTCCCTGCGGTACCTCAAAACATGAAAGATTGCCTTTGTTCGTCATTTCTCTCTCTCGTTCTTTCTCTCTAGTTGTTTGTCGATCTTCTTTGCTCCGATTTTCTTTCCCATCAGTCTATTTAGGTTCCTTTTGCTTTTTGTTTGTAAAGCGATGCCAGAAAAAATCATACTCGAATGACAGGAAAAATTAGAAAGTCAGGTTTCCATGCAACACTAATCACATGACAATTTTATGTGTGATTGAAACATTACAGCAATTAGAACAGGCAATAATAAAAAGTGTTTGTTAATTGTGCAATTCCTTTCATTTTATTTTGTTTTATTTTATTTTTTGGTTTCTTGGCAGACCCTAATATTGCTAAATCTCATTAAAATAGCTAATTTAGTTTTTTTGTTTGTCATTTCTAATCAATTTATTTGTTCTTAGACTGTTTTACTTTTTAATTTAGTGAGCTATTTTTTTTTCATAAATAAATAGGTGTTTTTTTACATACTGTAAATAACTTGCTTAACTTGACAGTACATCATGAGGAGTAAAATGGATTGTAATTGGAAATCACAAATGGTAAGTCAATTAAAACAATGAGTCAAAGCATACATACTTTTTTCAGCAAGGCCACGTTAAATTGTTCAAAAGTAAAGACTTAGGCCCCGATCACACCGAACACGTTTTTGCAGTTGGAGGCGCCTCTTTTGAATGGTTTTCTGTTGGCAGTGAGCGTTCTGCACGCTGCTTATGCGCCCCAGGCGCCTCGCGTTTTCGCCTCCTGCTGCGCCTTGCGTTTTTGCAGGAGCGCTCTGAACGCCTGAAGTTGAAAAAAAATCAACTCTGAGCAGAAAAACGCCCAACGTCATTCGCGTTCTTTTCCATTGTCCAATCGAATGAATGGAGAGGCGGGCCTTCTGTTGTGGTGACGAAAGTTTACCGTTGCTTAAAAAGTCCGGAGACTGCAAGAAATGGAGGAGAAACCTTTGGTGTCTGTCGTGGGTAACCCAGAGCTGTATTTTTTAGGGTTTCTGCTAATATGACAGTTTACTTAACAGCAAAAAACTAAGATTTTAGAGCGCTCGCGCTATAATCCTTTGATTTGACTGACAGGACAGCTGTTTTGGTCGTTGCTTAGCAACATAAAAAAAAACGCAGCACACTGCTCTTTTATTAAAAGTCACCAAAAAAAGGCAGTGCTGTGCGCCTCGCGTTTTTAGAACTAAAAGACGCGTTCGTGTGATTGGGGCCTTATACAAAAAAAATTTAAATCCAAAATAAATGCTGTTTTTTGCACTTACTATTCATCAAAGCATCTCAGAAATAAATTACATTTTAACATATAATCAAATAGAACTTCTAGCTTTGCCTTGAACATCCACTTGGCATAAGGCCAGACTTACCATTAAAGAAAGAAAGAAAAGTAACAAAGAAGTTCTACTTCAGCTATTTTCGCTGCAGGATGCATAGATCTTTATGACTCACTCTTCATGATTATGAATTAACTGACTATGCAAGGAAAGGATGAATGTTTACCAAAGGATCCTCTCAGAAATTCTCGTCCTCTGGAGGTAATTGCAAGAGCTCTTCTGTTCTTGATGACGACTGGTCTTTCTCTACTGTTCTCTGTGGCTTTCCTTCATTAGTACAGGAATCTAAACACAGGGACGCTGTGAGCTTGGCTCAAACATGCCTTGTACTTTGATTAGCAAGGGTGAAGTGTGCTCTCCAAAGATTATGTTGATATCTGCCATGAGCGCATCAGCATCTTTTGAGTTCACAGACTTCAGTTTGCTTTCTGAAGTTTCTCAGCGTTTAAGTCTTCAGTGCATCTTTTGGTCTTTTCACTGCTATTCTCTTCCATTGGGTGTCTTGCTTTGACTTCATGGTTCAAAGAAGAGGTGAACATCACAGCCATCATGCTTCCTGAGAACCAGTCAGGGAGCCAGACAGCACCTCCTGTGGCATGCTGGGTAAGCTGCTCAAGTTGGGTAGCTGCCCACCAGCCCTCGAGACCCATTTTCTTTTATTAATGAATCTTTCTGTCTAGTTACGTACTAATGCACATACCATATTTCAGCCAGAATGAGCTTTTAAGGATCTGCAACAGTGCTTAACGCAGTCAGATAGCAGAAGAACATGTTTAAGAGCATTTGACTACGCTTTTGCACCCGAAACAGCATTTGGATTAATCAAAACAGACTGTCAGTTATCCGTGGATTTATTTAGTTCTGAGACAGCTCATAATCTGTGATCTGTGCGAGTTGAAATTTTCCACCCGTTGTTGTCCAGAACTCCACAACCCTCCACCCCATGCGTTGAGGAACCTTCCAGTCTGAAACCATCTGTTCGGACCACTGGTCCACACTCCTCTGAAACAATCTGTTCAGGCTGATGGAACGATTTCACCATGCTCCAGATATTAACATACAGTGGGGTCCAAAAGTCTGAGATTTTATGTTGGTGTCTTTGTTTAACATTTGTGAAAATTATAAAAAAACCTTTAAAAACCTACATGAATGCATGAAGTGACTCAAAATTCTATGCTCTACAAGTGACAGGCATCTTTTTGTTTGTTATTTTAGCAACATTTAAGGATTTGATTATACACGTACATTTACATGTCTCTTAAACATTTTAATTTGCTGGAAGATAATTTAAATATGAAAGGGCCAACACAACAATTAAAATAAATAAATAAATAAATAAACAAACCTGTAGTAAATAGATTGTCCCTTTAACAAAAAAAATAGATTACTTTTAAATTATTTTAAACGTAAATACATTTTTTTTATCAATTTTATTTAAAAAAACTTACCATATTAATATAAAAAGCCAAAAGAAAGAATATATATTCATTTTTGATATCAACATCATTAACGGAATTAAACATTACATTAGTGAGTTGATAAACAATAATTAATTAAATCATAAAACTGTTAAATAAAATCAATTAAAACACTAAAAATAAAAATACTGTTTACCTGCATGTCAACTCAACCACTGACTGACAACAGAAAACTGTAAACATGTGAATGTGTTTTTAAATTATTAGAATACTAACTTATTATTATTGCAATATTTCAAGCAAATATTAAGTTAAAGGGGTTTGGCTGTCATATTAAACCCCCAAAGTCTTCCAGGTTTTAAATATTTTTGTCCAGACTTCCAAAGCAATAAATTATGAATCATTTACTGCCATTGTGTGAATAATAAGTAATCATGTAATCCATAAAACGTAACTGTAGTATGATTATAGTAATATATACTCTACAAGTACTTATTTTTTGGCATGTAATCAGTCACTACCAAGCACTGATTAAGAATTACATATTATTATTATTATTTCATGGTGAGACATGTGTGAGTTTCATAGTAAAGAATGGATTATTAAATACTATAATTATGAAAATTAGTGTAAAACAAAATTATAAAAAAATTAAAATACCAATTATGAACTTGCTTCATTCTTAAAGTGTTAAATTGTTTAATGATGTAACCAAACATCCCAAAAAAAGTTTAATAATGTATAAAAAAAAATAGTGGTATGACTTTTCACAATCTTATAGCTTCAAGTCATTTCATTAATTAAATCTAAATGTAAAATTTACACGTTTAACACCAGAATGACCCCAAAAAACGTATAAAGGGGCTAAAAATGTCCTGCATTGGATTCAGTGCTCTATAAGTAAACGCATCTTTTCTGTTTTGCCTCATTTAAGGATTTGATTATACACAAATATCTAAATGCTCTGGTAATGATTATTGGCACAGTTCCCATTAAATATATATAATTAAAACTATCTTGGAGATAATGTAGCTACAGTCATTGCAGACAATGCCAACACATTGTTAAAAAAAATGTGGAAAAAAAAACAGTATTAAACAGACTGACTGTTTAGAGGAGAAGTTCACTTCTAGAACAAAAATTTACAGATTTACTCACCTCTTGTCTTCCAAGATGTTCATGACTTTCTTTCGTCAGTTGTAGAGAAATTATGTTTTTGGAGGAAAACATTTCAGAATTTCTCTCCATATAATGGACTTCTATGGTGCCCGCGAGTTTGAACTTCCAAAATACAGTTTAAATGCAGCTTTAAAGGAGAGAAATCCTGAAATGTTTCCCTCAAAAAACATAATTTTGTTACGACTAAAGAAAGAAAGACATGACAAGACAAGAAAAACATCTTGGATGACAAGAATTTGAGTAAATTATCTGTCCATTTTTGCTTTGGAAATGAACTTCTCCTTCACCAAATATACAAATGAAATATCATCAAAAGAGCATGGTGAGTCAAATTTTATATATAAAATGCACATGGATTATTCTAAATCCCCTTTATTAAAATTTGGGATTTGGTGATATGGACATTTTCCCTGAACCTATAACAAATACTGTGCGTGAATAACATTGCTGCTGCTCACATATTGTGAAGAATATGCAGGATATAAAGAAATTCAATTATTTTAGTGAGAAATCACACCTTATGAGGTCAAACAGAACTCCTTTATGCATTCCATTGTTAAGTCAGTCCATTTTTAATGTGGTCTCAGATGTTTGGACCCCACTGTATGAATACGCCGCTACACGTATAATGTTATAAAGGTCTATAGTGCATGTGTGCATCAGCTATGCTGCATGAAGTGTTTGGTTTAGTGGCTACTTTAGCTCTGTTGCATCAGTCAACCCTATATGCTCGTCAATCATACAGTCAAGCTGTTTCTCTCTAGCTTCGTCTCTTTCTCTCTGACCACACCTCTCAGCCTATACCTCAGAACAAGGTCATGTATAATTTACAACTTCAATATCCACCAAAACGCATTGCATATTCATTAAGTCTTTCATGTCAGATGTTGAATTTGAAAGTGCGTAAAGTCAAAGCCCTCTCTGAACTCACATTTATATTTCTGTCATAAAATATGGAGTGATCTTTTGTGTTTTCTTTTATTTCTTTCCTTTTTTGTGCCGTCCTATTTGATATTCCAATATTATCCTTTGTGAGGGTGATATTGAAAGCTTGTGACAGGGAGAAGAAAAGACGTGCCATTGTATTAGATAAGCACAAAGATCTGGAAAGTAATAATGAAAGGATTATGAAAAATATCTCCACAGAGATGAATGCAAGGTTAGATTTCTAATGCCGTCTGGTCACGTCAAACACCCCAAACAAGCACCTATAAGGACGGTGACCAGTGTATCACTGTGTATATTAAAAAATGAATAAAGAAATAAATCAAATCAAATAAAAACGCAGCTTGATGCTTAATAATAAAGCTACAAGCTGAAAAACAAAGTAAAAAAATTTTAAAAAATGCATATCAGGTGATCACAGCTATGATCAGTCAGGAAAACAACAATAAACAAGAATTTAATATTGAATGACTTACATTTTAGAACTGCATTGTCTGTTTTTGCCAATTACTTTGAATTTGAAAGTGTTTTTGAACTAAGTGGTTGAATGAGTCAATAATTCACTCATAAAAGCAGGAATGTTCTGCCATCCACTTTCATAACAGTTTAATGAGGTTTCCAAACAAAAAATGTAAATTAAAATTGAAAATAAATAATTAAATGAATAAATGAATACATAATCTGCATTTATCTCTGCAATTGTGTGAATAATATGTGACCATAGACCACAAAACCAGTCCTAATTGTCTTTTTTTTTTTCTTTTTTTTTGAATAAATAAGCTTTCCAGTGATATATGGTTTGTTAGGATAGGATAATATTTGGCCGATATACATTTGAAAATACATTTGAAAAGTGTAGCCAGGTCTCCCCTCACTGAAGGGTTATTTGAGACCTCCACTCCTAAGAGCTAGTGGATCGAACGCTGTCAGGTTTCCTCTCTTTTTAGAGAGTCTTCTGTGAAGCCTCTGTTCTCCAGAAGCTCCGCTTCCCGTACCTAGGCGTGAGTGTAGCTAGGTCTCCCCTCACTGAAGGGTTATTTGAGACCTCCACTCCTAGAGCTAGTGGACTGGACGGTGTCAGGTTTCCTCTCGTGGTAGAGAGTCTTCTGTGAAGCCTCCGTCCTCCAGAAAGCTCCGCTTCCAGTACTTTCAAGCGTGAGTGTAGCCGGGTCTCCCCTCACTGAAGGGTTATTTGAGACCTCCACTCCTAAGAGCTGTAGGATTGAGCGTTGTCAGGTTTCCTCTCATTTTAGAGAGTCTTCTATGAAGCCTCCGTTCTCCAGAAGCTCCGCTTCTGTACTTACAAGCGTGAGTGTAGTCTGGTCTCCCCTCACACAAGGGTTTATGTTTGAGACCTCCACTCTTACAGAGCTCCGAAGCTCCGCTGCCAGGCTTTGAGCACTCCTTAAAAACCCACGTGAAGTGGTAAGTGCACACGCAAGTCCTTGGGCACTTTCTGAAATCCACATGAGTGGTAAAGATTCCCCCCGAAGGTTGGGTTCTTTTCTAAAATCCTACATGGTATGGGTCACGCAGTATTTCTCCGTTCCCATTCTAGAGTTGGTTCTAAAAACCCCTGGGTTTTTCCAACTCCACTGCAGACAGCACTACTTTTAGGTTCGAGTGTCGCTAGGCTTCCCCTCATCTAGAGAGTCTTCTTGCAGAAGCCTCCACTCTCCTGAAGAGAAAAAAAAAAAGGAAAATAAGTCTAGGCGTGAGTGTAGCCAGGTCTCCCCTCACTGCAGGGTTATTTGAGACCTCCACTCCTAAGAGCTAGTGGATTGAATGTTTCAGGTTTCCTCTCTTTTTAGAGAGTCTTCTGTGAAGCCTCCGTTCTCCAGAAGCTCCGCTTCCAGTATTTTCAAGCGTGAGTGTAGCCAGGTCTCCCCTCACCAAGAGGGTTTGTGTTTGAGACCTCCACTCTTACAGAGCTCCGAAGCTCCGCTACCAGGCTTTGCTGTCGCCTGTGATAACGATATGGTGATTCCCTCGCTACGCTCTGGGCACCTCCTCAGATCCACAATAGTGGTGAGTACTCACGCGAAGCTTTGAGCACTCCTTAAAACCCACGTGAAGTGGTAAGTGCACACGCAAGTCCTTGGGCACTTTCTGAAATCCACATGAGTGGTAAAGATTCCCCCCGAAGGTTGGGTTCTTTTCTAAAATCCTACATGGTATGGGTCACGCAGTATTTTTCCGTTCCCATTCTAGAGTTGGTTCTAAAAACCCCTGGGTTTTTCCAACTCCACTGCAGACAGCACTACTTATAGGATCGAGTGTCGCTAGGCTTCCTCTCATCTAGAGAGTCTTCTTGCAGAAGCCTCCACTCTCCTGAGAAACTCCACTTAGGTGGTTCCATTGCTTAGGCTCCTGGAGCCTCATGAATCACCTCCAGTGTTGAGTGTAGTCAGGTCTCTGACCTCCACTCCCAGAGTTCCCCGCAAGCACAGAGTGTTGCCAGGCTTCCTCTCGTCCTGAGAGTCTGTTTGGAGCCTCCGCTCTTCAGAACCCCCGCTTAGCATGAAGACTTAAGGATAAGCTTCACTACTTTCTTTAGCGGTGAGTGTAGTTAGGCCTACTCTCGCTTAGAAGTATCAGGCCTCCACTCCTAGGAGTTCCGTGCCTGGGTGGCCGAGCTGGCCGTGACGTCGGCCCGTGCGATTCTCGCGAGTGGGGAGTGAGGTTCCTTCTTGACTCCTCATTCAGTCAGTTGTTCAATTACTCCTCAGCATGGCAGCGTTGGTATATCGTTCCCAAAGTGTCCTAACCAGGACGCAGCGTAGAGTTCCCTCCGGAAGGGAACGTCTCAGGTTACGTAGGTAACCCTAGTTCCCTGAGGACAGGGAACGAGACGCTGCGTCTCGTAGCCATGCATCGGGCCCCACTTTCCATCAGACAAAAAGATGGTTGCTGTATTCACAAGCGCCCTTTTATACTAGTAGGCGCCTTGTTAATGACGTCATGGGCTGGCGCCGGTCAATGTCAAGTTCATTGCCGTTGTTTTATAAGAGCTTCAGAACCGGTCACGCTGAAGGCAGTTCCCAAAGTGTCCTAACCAGGACGCAGCGTCTCGTTCCCTGTCCTCAGGGAACTAGGGTTACCTACGTAACCTGAGACGTTTTGTGGTCCAAGGTCACATATGTTTTAACAAATTGTGAATTGCAATTGTGGTAATAATACATTTGTAATAAATTTATAATTTATTTTCATACTTTTACATTTTATTATATTTTAAATAATAATAATAATAATAATAATAATGTTATTATATTTTGTTATAAATCATTTATATATATATATATATATATATATATATATATATATATATATGTGTGTGTGTATATATATGTGTGTGTGTGTGTGTGTATAAATATTTTTATCTTATTATAAATAATGAAATAATATTTTACTAACTGGAATAACAAAAACACTTTTTTATGGTTTCTATTTCTGCACAATGCACTGTGAACCCCATCTGTGCAATCTCATTGAATAAAAATCCAAAGTTGTCCATTCGTTTCAGATTCAATGTGTACAGACAAATCTCTTCATTGGAAACATGTCCCATCATGCCTAGTCAGGATTCTGACTAGGCATAGTAATGTTAGATCTGAAAGTGTACAGAACTAAGATGGCAAGAGATAAGTGGCAGCAAAGGATGAAATGGGTTACCTTGAGATTTTCCCTTTCTCTCTCTACGCGCTGGAACTCCTGGCGCTCCTTGTCTAGAGCCACCTCTTTTGTGGTAATTTCATCTTTTAGCTGTTCGAACATGTGGTTCACGATCTTCACCTTCCGTTTCATCTCAGCATTCTGATCCTAGAAGAGAACGCAAGGAGGCGTGTGAGAGACCGCCAATACTTACAAAGACACAAAGACAGCAGGGCAGACAGGTAGACAAGCGCCCCAGCACATTCACACTCAAGACAAACACAAACACACACTGCAGTGCAGTGAGACAAAGTGACACAGCAGGAACGGGTCATCATCGAAAAGCTGACAACAAAGGACGGTCGTTTATAGACCTGAAAAATAAGTCTTAGACTAGAGTTTCTTACTGCAGTTTTCAAGGCTTCCTTTCCTGTGTTGACATATTTTCTATTGATACAGAAAAGTTTTCAGGCTTGTCTCTTATTTTTAAAATGTAGCCAATAGACTTGGCTGATTTGCTAACATGTGTCACATTTTTTGTTTTCTTTGTGCACAGAAAATATTCTCACAGCTTCATAACATTACTGTTGAACCACTGATGTCACATGGAGAATTTTATAGATGTCCTTACTACCTTTCTGGGCCTTGAACATGTCAGTTGCATTGCTGTCTATGCGTGGTCAGAAAGTTCTCGTATTTCATCAAAAATATCTTAATTTGTGTTCTGAAGATGAACGAATGGTTTCGGAACGACTTGATGGGGAGTAATTAATGACAGAATTTTCATATTTGGGTGAACTAACCCTTTCATACCTTCTGAAAAAAAAAATGGATATCTAAACATACAGGTGCATCTCAATAAATTAGAATGTCGTAGAAAAGTTCATTTATTTCAATAATTCAACTCAAATTGTGAAACTTGTTTATTAAATAAATTCAATGCACACAGATTAAAGTAGTTTAAGTCTTTGGTTCTTTTAATTGTGATGATTTGGCTCACATTTAACAAAAAACCACCAATTCACTATCTCAACAAATTAGAATATGGTAACATGCCATCAGCTAATCAACTCAAAACACCCGCTAAGTTTTCCTGAGCCTTCAAAATGGTCTCTCAGTTTGGTTCACTAGGCTACACAAAATAATGGGGAAGACTGCTGATCTCACAGTTGTCCAGAAGACAATCATTGACACCCTTCACAAGGAGAGTAAGCCACAAACATTCATTCCCAAAGAAGCTGGCTGTTCACAGAGTGCTGTATCCAAGCATGTTAACAGAAAGTTGAGTGGAAGAAAAAGTATGGAAAAAAGAGATGCACAACCAACCGAGAGAACCGCAGCTTTGAGGGGCTTGTCAAGCAAAATTGATTCAAGAATTTGGGTGAACTTCACAAGGAATGGACTGAGGCTGGGGTCAATGCATCAAGAACCACCACACACAGACGTATCAAGGAATTTGGCTACAGTTGTCATATTCCTCTTGTTAAGCCACTCCTGAACCACAGACAACATCAAAGGCGTCTTACCTGGGCTAAGGTGGTCCAAAGTCCTCTTTTCAGATGAGAGCAAGTTTTGTATTTCATTTGGAAACCAAGGTACTAGAGTCTGGAGGAAAGGTGGAGAAGCTCATATCCCAAGTTGCTTGAAGTTTCTACAGTCTGCGATGATTTGGGGTGCAATGTCATCGGCTGGTGTTGGTCCACTGTGTTTTTTGAAAACCAAGGTCACTGCACCCGTTTACCAATAAGTTTTAGAGCACTTCATGCTTCCTTCTGCTGACCAGCTTTTTAAAGATGCTGATTTCATTTTCCAGCAGGATTTGGCACCTGCCCACACTACCAAAAGCACCGAAAGTTAGTTAAATGACCATAGTGTTGGTGTGCTTGACTGGCCAGCAAACTCAACAGACCTGAACCACATAGAGAATCTATGGGGTATTGTCAAGAGGAAAATGAGAAACAAGAGACAAAAAAATGCAGATGAGCTGAAGGCCACTGTCAAAGAAACCTGGGCTTCCATACCACCTCAGCAGTTCCACAGACACATCACCTCCATGCCATGCTGAACTGAGGCAGGAATGAAAGCAAAAGGAGCCCCTACCAAGTATTAAGTGCATATACAGTAAATGACCATACTTTTCAGAAGGCCAACAATTCAATAAAAGTGTTTTTTTATTGGTCTTATGGAGTATTCTAATTTGTTGAGATGGTGGGTTTTTGTTAAATGTGAGCCAAATCATCACAATTAAAATAACCAAAGACTTAAGCTACTTCAGTCTGTGTGCATTCAATTTATTTAACATACAGGTTTTACAATTTGAGTTGAATTACTGAAATAAATTAACTTTTCCATGACATTCTAATTTATTGAGATGCACATGTATACTTAAGCCAGAAACGTACATGGAGCATTTTTATTTCATGGTGAACTTTTCATTTAATCTTGCTAAGCAATCATGACAGAAATGACAGTAGCCTTGAATAGGGGCATTCAAATCATGATGGTAGTGGACCTGAAAGTGGAAACTGACTGGAAAAAGACAGTTCACACTTATTTCCACTATAGAGCGCCTTGCGGCAATGCTGAGAATGCAGCTTGTGTTGCATTTTGAATTGCATTCTGACACATTTCGTAACGCATCAATGCGTGAAAATGAGTTTTGTGTAGCTAGAAGCGTCCACATTCATGTAGTTTTGTAGTTTCAGGCCTAGGTCCACGCAGAAGGGAGGTTACCTGCTATTTCCGACTTTGTACAAAAGGGGTGAATTCCTGGACAAAGATTAATGTTCATGCCAACTTAAACAAGCTACCGTGGGGCAAATTTCCCAAAGAAGCCATCCCATGGATCTACTGGCCTCTACGTCTGCTCTCATGCTCATGGGGAGCAGATCTGTTAGATGAAGGTCTACACACACACATATACACACTTACCTTGGCCTCAATCAGGTTCTTGCTGAAGAGGTTCCTCTCTGTCCTAACATCCTCATAGAGATTCTGTTGCTGCTTCAGTTTTGTTTCCGCTTCTGCGATTCTCTTCTTATACTCAAATATCTGCATTTCCTTCAGTTTAATCTCCTCAATACTCTCAAGGACCTGAAAAGACAGACAGAGACAGTTAAATCAGGAAAAAACGCAAATATGTTTGCAACCTGCATGTTGTCTGCATAGAAGCCTATTTCAGGGTAACAACAGACTTGTATAACGCCTACAATTTATTCAAAAAGATCTGTTCAATTTGTAGTCCCAAACCCAGGACAAAAATGTGCATTTTCAACCACAGAACTGTTTTTAAATTTATGTTTTAAGCACGACTGTGTATGATTTATGTTGTAGAACAAAACATGACAGTCACTTTATATGTTAAACACAAACCTTATTTTACTCATAAATCAAAAAACACTTTTCTAAAAACCCATTAAAAAATTCCCCAGGGATCCCACTGCGAATTAGCATTACAAATTAACTTCATGACTACACAGCTCTATAGAGAATAACGTTAGCATGTTGCCAAGCTAACACTCTACTCATAGCAATGCTTAGCAAAATCAATTACTGAACAATATAGATACATTGTATTTAAATAGAACATTATGGATGAAATTCCATTTCCATTCCATAAGGTCAAAAGTTTACATCCCCTTTTCAGAGTTAAAATAAGATGGATGATACAAAATGCATGTTATTGTTTTTTTTAGTACTGACCCGAGTAAGAATTTCACATGAAAGATGTTTACATATAGTCCACGAAAAAAAAATAATAGTTGAGTTTAAATAAATGAATCCATTCAAAAGTGTACACCCCCGTGATCCTTAATACTGTGTTCTTACCTGAATGATCCATAGCTGTGTTTTTTGTTTAGTAATAGCTGTTCATGAGTCCCATGTTTGTCCTGAACAGTTAAACTGCCCACTGTTTATCAGAAAAATCCTTCAGGTCCCACAAATTCCTTGGTTTTCCAGCGTTTTTGTCTATTTGAGCCCTTTCCAAAATAACTGTATGATTTTGAGATCCATCTGTTCACACTGAGGACAACTGAGGGACTCATATGTAACTATCATATGTATCATATGTAACTTGTAACAAAAGTTTCAAATGCTCAAATGCTAAATAAAATCATGATAAAAAAAAACATGAATTAAGAGGCGGGGGATGAAAATATTTTGAATTTGAAGATTAGGGTAAATTTAACTTATTTTGTCCTCTGGGCAATATGTTACTATCTTCTGTAGGACAGTACTAAATGAAAAAAATTGATGTTTAGGCAAAATAAGCAAAATATACTCATCTTCATTCTGTTCAAAAGTTTTCACCCCCTGGTCTTAATGCATTGTTTTTTCTTCTGGATCATCAGTGAGTGCTTAGAACTTCTGTAATAGTTGCATATGAGTGCATCAGTTGTCCTCAGTGTGAAAAGAAGGATCTCAAAATCATACGGTCATTGTTGGAAAGGGTTTGAATACACAAAAATGCTGGAAAACCAAAGAATGTGTGGGACCTGAAGGACTTTTTCTGAAAAACAGCAGGCAGTTTAACTGTTCAGGACAAACAGGGGACTCCTATTTTGGTAAAATAATTAACATTTTGCAGATTCTGAAACTTTTGACCTCCAACTGTAGGTCATCAAAGTGCATTTTGGAATTGCATAATACCTCATTTCGTTCCAGACCCATATGGAATTTCTTTTTTCTGCTGAACACAAAAGAAGATATTTTGATAAATGTGGGTAACCAAACAGGTGAGAGTAGCCACTGACTTCCATACTATTTTTTTTCATACTACAGTATATCAGTCAAAAGCGACTATCAACGGTTTCTTCAAAATATCTTTTGTGCTTAAAAGAAAAAAAAAAGAAACTCGTACAGGTTTCGAATGACATGAGAAAATAATGGGTGTACTGTCCCTTTAAGGCTATAAGTCATATGCTCACCAGCCTAAATGATGTCACAATGACAGTGACTGCTTTGGAATGTTTAGAATCTTTGGTCTTGACACTTTTGAAATGACTCCTCGCTAGGTCAGCTGCAGTAAGATACCATGGCTTGATGGTTGACCGGCACTGAAATTTTTTCAATACTGTAAGTTTTAAGGCCCCCCTGCAGGGTTGTGGTGAATGGAGCAGGGGGGAGCCTATAGAGTGGTAAATGGCGGATGTGGTGTAGTGTGTTGTGTGTGTGGTGGGGGGTGTGACACAGTGATTGACAAAAAGAGGGCCGGGGTGGTTAGTCTCTCTATCTAATGAACCTTACTGGTTTATAGCAACCCCACCCGACCCCGTCCTCTGTTTAACGGTTGTTAAATCACTGTTAACACCTGCTATAAACCTCAATCAATAACATGTAATAAACTTACATAACTATATGATCCCTGTGTTGTTGTTGTCAATAAATGTGATGCTGCTAATAAGCACAAAAATGCATATTACAATTAAAAATATTGTGTAAACAAGTGTGATTTATGAGATTTGTAGTATTTTCAATCCAATTTTTCTTTGTAAAAGGCAAAAAGTTGATCATACTGATTTTAAAGTTCAGGTTTCATTAGTTTAAATATACACTGAACCAAAAACTATCATAACATCTTAGTTGATAATTCACGGTACTTTATTTTTCATAAATGTTTTGGTAGCGACCACAGAATTGTAACCCATATACTAAAACAACATTAAAACAAATTAAATTTTTCATAAATGTACTAAAATGTAGTTTATTTTCCCCAAATATGATCATAAATGTAGGGGTGTACACTGTAAAAAGTTTTCACTAGATTCAACTTAAAATCCTAAGTTCAGCAGCTGCCTTAAAATTTTAAGTTAAATCAGCTTAAAACTACAAGTCATTTTAACTTATTACAATAAAATTTTGAGTTGATTTAACTTGTGAGTTGAAATTACTTAAGTTGATTTAACTTAAAATTTTAAGGCAGCCGCTAAACTAAAGTTTTTAAGTTGAAACTGATGAAAACTTAAAATTAGTCTCAGCCAGTGGACTAAAACATACACTGTTTCAGTAGTGACATGAAAAACCTTATTTTACTCATAAATCAAAAAACACTTTTCTAAAAACCCATTAAAAAATTCCCCAGGGATCCCACTGCGAATTAGCATTACAAATTAACTTCATGACTACACAGCTCTATAGAGAATAACGTTAGCATGTTGCCAAGCTAACACTCTACTCATAGCAATGCTTAGCAAAATCAATTACTGAACAATATAGATACATTGTATTTAAATAGAACATTATGGATGAAATTCCATTTCCATTCCATAAGGTCAAAAGTTTACATCCCCTTTTCAGAGTTAAAATAAGATGGATGATACAAAATGCATGTTATTGTTTTTTTTAGTACTGACCCGAGTAAGAATTTCACATGAAAGATGTTTACATATAGTCCACGAAAAAAAATAATAGTTGAGTTTAAATAAATGAATCCATTCAAAAGTGTACACCCCCGTGATCCTTAATACTGTGTTCTTACCTGAATGATCCATAGCTGTGTTTTTTGTTTAGTAATAGCTGTTCATGAGTCCCATGTTTGTCCTGAACAGTTAAACTGCCCACTGTTTATCAGAAAAATCCTTCAGGTCCCACAAATTCCTTGGTTTTCCAGCGTTTTTGTCTATTTGAGCCCTTTCCAAAATAACTGTATGATTTTGAGATCCATCTGTTCACACTGAGGACAACTGAGGGACTCATATGTAACTATCATATGTATCATATGTAACTTGTAACAAAAGTTTCAAATGCTCAAATGCTAAATAAAATCATGATAAAAAAAAACATGAATTAAGAGGCGGGGGATGAAAATGTTGTGAATTTGAAGATTAGGGTAAATTTAACTTATTTTGTCCTCTGGGCAATATGTTACTATCTTCTGTAGGACAGTACTAAATGAAAAAAATTGATGTTTAGGCGAAATAAGCAAAATATACTCATCTTCATTCTGTTCAAAAGTTTTCACCCCCTGGTCTTAATGCATTGTTTTTCCTTCTGGAGCATCAGTGAGTGCTTAGAACTTCTGTAATAGTTGCATATGAGTGCATCAGTTGTCCTCAGTGTGAAAAGAAGGATCTCAAAATCATACGGTCATTGTTGGAAAGGGTTTGAATACACAAAAATGCTGGAAAACCAAAGAATGTGTGGGACCTGAAGGACTTTTTCTGAAAAACAGCAGGCAGTTTAACAGTTCAGGACAAACAAGGGACTCCTATTTTGGTAAAATAATTAACATTTTGCAGATTCTGAAACTTTTGACCTCCAACTGTAGGTCATCAAAGTGCATTTTGGAATTGCATAATACCTCATTTCTTTCCAGACCCATATGGAATTTCTTTTTTCTGCTGAACACAAAAGAAGATATTTTGATAAATGTGGGTAACCAAACAGGTGAGAGTAGCCACTGACTTCCATACTATTTTTTTTTCATACTACAGTATATCAGTCAAAAGCGACTATCAACGGTTTCTTCAAAATATCTTTTGTGCTTAAAAGAAAAAAAAAGAAACTCGTACAGGTTTCGAATGACATGAGAAAATAATGGGTGTACTGTCCCTTTAAGGCTATAAGTCATATGCTCACCAGCCTAAATGATGTCACAATGACAGTGACTGCTTTGGAATGTTTAGAATCTTTGGTCTTGACACTTTTGAAATGACTCCTCGCTAGGTCAGCTGCAGTAAGATACCATGGCTTGATGGTTGACCGGCACTGAAATTTTTTCAATACTGTAAGTTTTAAGGCCCCCCTGCAGGGTTGTGGTGAATGGAGCAGGGGGGAGCCTATAGAGTGGTAAATGGCGGATGTGGTGTAGTGTGTTGTGTGTGTGGTGGGGGGTGTGACACAGTGATTGACAAAAAGAGGGCCGGGGTGGTTAGTCTCTCTATCTAATGAACCTTACTGGTTTATAGCAACCCCACCCGACCCCGTCCTCTGTTTAACGGTTGTTAAATCACTGTTAACACCTGCTATAAACCTCAATCAATAACATGTAATAAACTTACATAACTATATGATCCCTGTGTTGTTGTCAATAAATGTGATGCTGCTAATAAGCACAAAAATGCATATTACAATTAAAAATATTGTGTAAACAAGTGTGATTTATGAGATTTGTAGTATTTTCAATCAAATTTTTCTTTGTAAAAGGCAAAAAGTTGATCATACTGATTGTAAAGTTCAGGTTTCCTTAGTTTAAATATACACTGAACCAAAAACTATCATAACATCTTAGTTGATAATTCACGGTACTTGACCACAGAATTGTAACCCATATACTAAAACAATATTAAAACAAATTAAATTTTTCATAAATGTACTAAAATGTAGTTTATTTTCCCCAAATATGATCATAAATGTAGGGGTGTACACTGTAAAAAGTTTTCACCAGATTCAACTTAAAATCCTAAGTTCAGCAGCTGCCTTAAAATTTTAAGTTAAATCAGCTTAAAACTACAAGTCATTTTAACTTATTACAATAAAATTTTGAGTTGATTTAACTTGTGAGTTGAAATTACTTAAGTTGATTTAACTTAAAATTTTAAGGCAGCCGCTAAACTAAAGTTTTTAAGTTGAAACTGATGAAAACTTAAAATTAGACTGTGGACTAAAACATACACTGTTTCAGTAGTGACATGAAAATGCGGGACACGTTTTTTTTACATAAAGTTTCATCATTTACAAAGAAAATAATATATATATTTTTTTAACTTCACTTTTTAATTTTTTTTTTTTTTTTTAAAGATATGTTTAAAAACAACAATGGAATCAAATGCAAAAAATACTTAAATATATTTTTTCATAAGTTGAAATTTAGGGGTTAGGGTTCGGGACAGCCACCTTTTAACTAAAAGGACCCAATAAATTATAATTTTATATATATTATGCTTACTGATATTTTAATATTATTGTGGGTTTCAATTGAAAGGGATCTTAGTAAACACCTACGATTTGAATACTTAAATGTTTTTTGGTTGTGGGACAGCAGTTTGCACAAATTCTGTAGAATGGCCCATATATATCAATATCAAACATTGTTTTGGACACATGGCGGCCCAGTGTGTGTGAAAGATAAAAGTGATGCTCTTCCAGATTTTGGTCAAAACTGGGTATAACTAAGGCAACATCATTTTGAAGCCTGCTGTTTCATACAGCCTTTCTGCCAAAATTTTGGAAACGGTGTTTATGTTATTCATCAAGAGGTTATGCAACCTTGCACTGATGCAAATACAGACTCAGAATTGCCTTTACCTTTTTTTCCCCCACATGTCATGTTTTGATTTGCTTTCTTCAACTCAGATACATTCACATCAGAAGAAGTTTAGAAAACCGAACCACTCGGCTTTATTGAATTTCACTGCAGTCTGAATAGTTGCCAATCCATGTTAACCTTTTCACTTGTGCATTTAGCAAAGAGCAAAAATACACAGTTTCAGTGGGGTTTGATTGAAATAAGATTAAAACTTTGTTCTGAGCACATGGCTTTACGTTAAATTGATAGCAGAATGTGTCCAAGGCTATGCCATTCAAGCTCCTGTAGACGTAATTTTACAACAGTTTCAGACACCCACATCAAACACATTGCGTCTATAGAGATTTAAAAAAAGTGCATGTGTCAGATGAACCTCACAGGTTGTAAATACTTAGCCTTTCTGAAAGTAGTGTGTATATAATCAAGCAAAGCATGACCAAATAAGGCCAGTCACTTCCCGTAAATTCAACAACTCACAATTCACAGTCAGCTCCGGGGCCTTATAAATCAAACTTGCAGTCATCTCCTCTATAAATCTAGCTAAATTCAGTAATCTGAACCTGGCAAAAGTCATACTTTTTTATCCCCTTAAATGTCATCCTATAGGACAACACTTTGGGTTTGTCCACTGGGTGATTATGTGGAGCACCGCAGTGCATAGACTCATCAATCATGTCAGATGTCAAACAATCTAACCTAGAAAAGTTAAAAGAGAAACAGTGCTACAATACCGAATCTTTATGTTACATCTATATACGAGTATATGAAAACACATGTCCCCTTCTAAAAGAAAAAAAAATGTTGCTGCTCATATGTTCTTATTATATAAAGGTTCACCTAAATGCTAAGAAATTTTTATCAGCCTTATTATTCAGGAGTAAAGGACGATCACCCTTAATGGTTTTCTATAAATAACATGCCATTAATGATGGTGGAACATGGCGAAGTGTAATGAGACAGTCTGGGGGCGATATGTGCTGGCCTTAAAATTACAGACTGAACCTTTACAGAATTGCATTTAAAATTAAATTTGTAAAGACAGTTAATAGCTGTTTTCTAAATAACTACTGTAAGTGTGTGTGAAGGAAGTAATCCTGCAAAGAAATGTTTAATATCACGTTTTTATGAAACTCCTGCACCAAAATCTAAGAGCAAAGACGGCATACTTGCATACTTCCTGCGCTGGCTGAATGGGAGCTAACGAATAGCTTTCTTCAGGCATTATAGACCTACTTGTTTGAACCGTGTTTCTTATTTTAAATCAGAAGAATTTTTATTATTTGCAAAGTACTAGCAAGTTACAGCGTGGAGTCAGATCTCAAGAGGCAATCTCAAAACCATTAGCTAAGAGCTTTTTCAACACGCTGCCTTACGAATGCTTACGGCTGAGCATTTTTTACCTGGAATTATATTATTAACTTTTCAAAAAAAAAATCTCTCTGAAAGAAAGCAAATGTTAGCAATGCTGAATACATGAAAGCGATGTTGTGTCTCAAATAGCCTCTGGTTCCTAGGAAACTGTGATAGCTGTTCCAAAATAAACACCTTCTACAGCGCAACCTTCATGTAACTGAAAACTGAAGCCGACTGCTTGCACTGTTTGTGTTTGTAAGGCAGTATAATGAATGCTGGGAGTAAAGGAGGAATCTGTAGATGGAAACAGCATGTTGCATGTTTCACTGTTTCACTGTTTTACTGTTTCACTGTACACGATAGATAGATAGATAGATAGATAGATAGATAGATAGATAGATAGATAGATAGATAGATAGATAGATAGATAGATAGATAGATAGATAGATAGATAGATAGATAGATAGATAGATAGATAGATAGATAGATAGATAGATAGATGGAAACTGTAAACACAGACCTGCATTTTTTGGTAAAACTACTGCAAGAAGCACTGTTAAATTTTGTAAAATCCTGGCAGTATTTTACAGTGCAGATCTTCAAAGGATGATGCAGCTAGTTTACACAGAAACAGGAACACTATTATATGGAATATATTATGTCTAGTCTTATCTGTCTGAGACAGAAAGAGAGTTAGAGGATGTGCCTGGAGCTGAATGTAAACCTGAATCCTCCTGTTCATGCTGCAGTGCACTTTCCCAACATAAAACCTGAGAAAACAAATGTCAGGGCAAATGCCAGGATGCTAAGGGGTGTGTCAACACCAAAAAAAAAAAAAACAAGACGGATTTTTCATGGACTACTGTTCAAGACAGATATTTTTAGTACAAAGGTATGTAATGACCATCACATCTTAGTCTGTAATTATAATTAACAACAGCGCTTCCTGATTTGAAAAAGAAAAAACAAATCAACAGATGGTTTTAATCATAAGAGCATTTAATTTAAAAGAAGAACTTGAGAGTAGCAGAAACTTTCCAGCAGCAAATTAAATGTCTTACTAAGTGACTGATCTGGCCAATCAGTCATCTTTAAAATACCTTTTTTTTTCTTTGCATCTAATGCATTTCCACAAGTAGGCTACATTAATTCAATGAATGACACATTAACTGAGAATAGCAGGTGACACATTAACTGTAATTTTCTCATGTTATAAGGTCTCTTATAAAAGGTCATGGTGAGATAATGAGGCAAACTGCAGAGCTCTTTTACAGAGTAAAATAATAATCCTGTCATCATTTACTCACCCATATGTCATTTCAAATCTGACTTATTTTCATCGATGGAACACACAGAAAGTAAGATGTAGAATATTCATGCTGCTCTTTTCCATACAATTTTTGAGTGACTGGCCCTTTAAGAAATGTAGTTTAATATAAACTTGAAATATCGTCATGTAATTACAACATCAGACTCAATCAGACCTTTCTCTAATTATGTTGTTCATGCCACGCTTGGCTTAACTTGATAGTTACCCATTATACCTAAACAAGTTTGCCCATAAGTGCCAAAAAAAGTTACTGCCTTGAAGTGTGTATAGAGCGGCACACTCACATTGCACAGTTGCGATAGCAACAGTTTTATAAAGTCATCAGTAAGATGACTCACACAAGCATGCTGAAGTACTATAGAGTGAAGAAATGCCTTCAGGGATTACAAGACAAAACCAAGAGACTCTCGACTCTCAACAACTCTTAGAAAGTCAAACATCGTAAGAAAAAAAAATGTGAGGGGATTTCGAATTTGTTCACTCTTAGGCCTATAACATACTTTATGGAAGCATGAATGTAAACACGTCAAGCTACACAAGCTATATTTAATTTGTCAGGTTTTGAAATGCGCTCAAATTCAATTCACATCTCAGTGCAATCCTGTGTTGAATTCTCAGTACTACCACAAGGGGCACTATAGCTTACAGTTAGTGTTTTTATAGGGTTGCCACCTAGGCTCATAGGTATGGAAGCCCGTTTCCGCCACTGAATAAAACAAAGAAAAGGTTATTATATATTTCTCAATTCTTTTTTTTCTCAGAACTGCGTGATATAAACTCACAACTGTGAGCTATAAAGTCAGAATTGAAAGATATAAAATCTAAATTCTGACTATTTTTTCTTGCAATTCTGACTGTTTTCTTAGAATTATGAGATATAAACGTGCAATTGCGAGTTATAATGTCCAGTTTTGAGGGGAGGAATTGTGAGTTTATATCTCACGATTCTGACTTAATAACTCGCAAGTGCTGTAAAAAAGTAAAAAAAGTAAAAAAGTCAGGCCTAAATCTGCCTTAAAATCTTCTAGTGTGCGGATAGCCTTAAGTTCTCAGAATTTAAAGTCTATCTATATCACACAATTCTAACATCGTGTCTACATCGGACGTGAGCGGCGCGACGCGACACGACAAAATACAATAGAACCTATTATGCTGTCTACAGTGGGGCGGCGCGGCGCGACACGGCAAATCTACGACAGTAATCTGCTGCCGCATTCTATTTATGACGTGCTCACACAAAGTTTAAATGATTTGCAACGGTCGCTTTGTCGCGTCCAGCATAGACAGACTTTAGCTGTTGCGGCGCGGCGCGACGTGGCACGACAACTGTCGCGTCCGGTGTAGACACGGTGTGAGAAAAAAAGTTCAAATTGTGAGATGAAAAGTCTTAATTACTTCTTTTTTTGTTATTCAGTGTCTGAAATGGGCACTTGGAGATACGAATGTCTACCTACATTTATGCAAACCTCAAAAAATGCACTTATATGTACGAATCGCTGCAGTTCGCAAACACTAGAGGCAGTAAAACTCTGAAAACTTTTAATCATTTTCACACAAAGTATGATTTACAAGGCCAGAGTTTTGATTAATAAAACCTAATTTTCACACAATTCCTTTCAAAATATTGTGTTATGACTTCAAATCATTTTTAACATGTTGCGAGATTTGAAAACGGATACTTTTGAATGTTAGCGTCACATATACAGCTTCATATGTATGAGTTTTCCTACTCAGTTGGTTTGGCGCTGCCACTTGTGAGGTGAAGCGCACCAGTACGAATCCCATTAAACTAGTTAAACAAAACAGCTCAAACCCTTGTACAATAAAGTTAAAATAACACGGTTACATCGGCAAATGTCTTTTTATATCACTTTTGCATTCATTAATACTGCAATAGGGTTGGGTTGGTGTAGGGGATATTTCCAACATGATAACTTTCCCCGGACATTTGAATTCTGAACAGCCTTGTGATTTAACTCAATACATATCAAATGATCTATAAGAAGAGACAAAGCAATAGTGACCACGAAATAAAAACACTTTTGTTGCAACATCACTGTCGGATCCATCACTGTTTGAATCTTTTTGTAAATCCTGCGTCGAATTGTGTCGGTCAGGTTACTGAAGTAACCTCGGTTCCCTGAGATAAGGGAACGAGCGTTGCGTCGCTGACGCTATGGGTAATTGTAAACGAATCCGCGGTTAAATTAAGTAAACAAAGGACAGGTTATGTCCAGTATGAAACAAGGTCTCAGCTTTAAACTGTTGAGGAATCAATTTTGAGGAAATTCAAACAATAAATACCATTTTGAGGCTCTTTAATGTGTCGTGACAGATCACTGTATTGCCTTACTAGATCAATTGACACGTGAACCTCAATTTTCTTCTGTACTTAAAGAGATAGTTCACCCAAAAATAAAAATTGTATGTTTATCTGCTTACCCCCAGGGCATCCAAGATGTAGGTAACTTTGTTTCTTCAGTAGAACACAAAGATTTTTAATTCGAACCGTTGCAGTCTGCCAGTCATATAATAACACTCAAGGGGACCCACAGCTTTGAGAGTGTGGCTCGTGACGATACATTGAGGTCTTAACACACGAAACAATCGGTCTGTGCAAGAAACTGAACAATATTTATATGTTTATTTTTACCTCTGATCCACCGCGTTCACAATCAGTATATACGTTAGTCATTGTTTACACAGAGAGACTGCGGGTATGACGGATACTCAAAATGGTAATTTCCTTTGTTTATCCTGATTGTTGCAACCGATTAAAAAGTAAAATATTATGTTTGCTTGCGCGACCTTATCCGGGAGTGTTGACTTTTCATGCTCAGGACACTTGGACATTGCGGTGGATCAGAGGTAAAAAATTATATAAATACTGTTCAGTTTCTTGCACAGACCAGTTGTTTTGTGTGCTATGACCTCAATGTATCAGCACAAGCCGCAGGGTTTAATTTGGTTTTGTTTGTGTCTGTTTTTTAGACTCTTAAAGCCCATTGACTGCCATTATATGACTGACAGACTGCAACGGTTTTAAAACCTTCGTTTGTGTTCTGCTGAAGAAACACCTACATGACCTACATAAAGTCACCTACATGACCTACATGACCTCTTATATGTCAAAAGATCAAGGAAATTTTGGTTTCTCAGTTCATGACCCCTTTAACACATGAATTTTAACACAACACGCCGAGGACATGTTGTTTGTGAGTTGTTTACACGTAGAGTACATGTTGTTTACTCGTTTGCGAGGCGATTTTGTGTCAGTTATGTGTTGATTTTTCACACGTAAACAATGCATAAACGTTTCCTCAACGAGTTGAGTTTGCACATTTTTTATCTTTCTTGCTTTCCATAAACGTAATAAAATGTGCCACATATTGAACACACGTTCAGTGTCAAAAGGAAGTAGGAAGTGACATCATAACTTCAAGGTGACATTCACAATCACTCACTGAGCTAACTTTAGTGTACGTGTGTGTGTGTGTGTGTGTGTGTGTGTGTGTGTGTGTGTGTGTGTGTGTGTGTGTGTGTGTGTGTGTGTGTGTGTGTGTGTGTGTGTGAGTGCATGCTGTACCTTCTTGGTGAGCTCACTGGCCTCGTTTATGTAGCGATCCCTCTCTTTCTCCAGCTGGTAGATGATCTTTCGCTGTTTCTGGGCTTCGTCCCTGTAGTTTAAAATCTCCTGTTCCAGAGACTTCTTTGACTGTTCATGTAGCTTAACGATGGTCTGCTGTTTGTCTGTTTCGTTGGCCGCCTTGATCATATTCTGAAAAATGAAAATATGCACACAGCGACACAAGAGGTTACACAAAAGATCAATTTGTAAATATACTTAGCAAGAGTGACTCGAGATTTTCAGAAAATAGACAAGCTTGAGAATAGGCTGATTTTATTCTGTGATGTATTGCTGTTCAATAGATCAAAGGCATGATTCTCCAAGGTAAGCTGATATCAAAAACCGTGTTTGTATGCCACAGTGTGTGTGTGTTTGTGAGACAGAGTGTCTCCTGTGCAATTAAATATGAATATCCTGTTATTTTCATACGCACAATAGCAATGCAATATTCAGCATGTCAGCAGAAACATCATGCACCTTCTCTTGTTTTCTGAAATCCATCTGTGCATCATAACAGCGTGGGGAAGCTATGAGAACTGTGAAAACGCAGAACCACTGCAGAAAATTATCCCTATGGATAAAAATATAAACTATAAAGACTGGCCAAAAAGCTTACCTGCTATTAAGATTAGTTTAAGGAGATCTAAAGCATGTCCAAAATGTTTTAAGACCAGACCACTTAGGTTTTACTCACAAACGTTTTAGAGCTTTTTTATGTGATTAATTACTTGATAAATTATTTAATTATCCTAAAAAACAAACAAACAAAGGTTTTAGGGGCATTTGATTCATTTTCTGATATATTATTTAATTAATGAAATAATAATCTAAATAAATAAAGGTTTTGGGGTCTTTTATGTGTGTGATTTGTTTAATTGACTATTCATTTATTTAATGAAATAATAATCTAAATGAATAAATGTTTTAGGGGCTTTTTAATGTTTGTGATTGATTTGATTAATTTTCTAATATATTATTTAATTAATTAAATAATAATCTAAATTAATAAATAAAGGTTTTGGGGGCTTTTTATATGTGTGATTTGTTTAATTAAATATTTGATATTTAATGAAATAATAATACAAATAAATAAATGTTTTGGGGGCTTTTAAATGTGTGTGATTCATTTGATTAATTATCTAATATATTATTTAATTAATTAATAATCTAAATAAATAAATAAATGCTTTAGGGGCTTTTATGTGTGTGGTTAATTTGATTAATGTTTGGATAAATGATTTAATTAATCCTAAATAATCAAACAAACAAAGGTTTTAGGGGCTTTTTAATGTTTGTGATTTATTTAATTATCTGATATAATGTTGTTTAATTAATGAAGTAATAATCTAAATAAATAAATAAAGGTTATAAAGGCTTTTTGTGTGTGTGATTTGTTTGATTGATTATTTGATATATCATTTATTTAATAAAATAGTAATCTAAATAAGTAAATAAATGATTTGATTAATTATTTAATGTAATATAACAAACAAACAAACAAATCATTTTAGGTGCTTTTTATGTGTATGTGTGTGTGTGGTTTATTTGATTAATAATTAGCAAATAATAATATTAGCATTTAATATTAATATCTCATGATATTAATTAAACAAAAAATCATCTAAATAAAGGTTTTAGGGCTTTTTAGTGTTTGTGATCGATTTTATTAATTATTTGATATGGCATTTAATTACCTGAAAAAATAATAATCTAAATAAATACAGGTTATAGGGGCTTGTTATGTGTGTGATTATTTCAATAAATTATTTGATATATTATTTAATTAATTAAATGATATTCTAAATAAATAAATAAATCTAACCTTCAGGGCTTTTTTGTGTGTGACTGGTTTGGTATATTAATAAATTAATTAAACACAAAAATAATATGAATAAATAAAGGAATAATGCCAAAATAAATAAAGTATATTAATAGATGATCATTGCATTAATGAAATAATAATCTAAATAAATAAATAAAGGTTATAGGGGCTTTTATGTGTGTGATTCGTTTAATTGATTATTTGATTTATCATTTATTTAATAAAATAATAATCTAAATAAATAAATAAATGTCTTGGGGGCTTCTTAATGTCTGTGATTGATTTGATTAATTATGTATTATTTAATTAACAAATCAAACAAATCATTTTAGGTGTTTATTTGATTAATTATTTGATATGTATTAATATTAACAAAATATTAATAGTTTATTACTTGAATTAAACAAAAATTATCTAAATAAATGTTTTAAGGGCTTTTTAGTGTTTGTGATTGATTTTATTAATTATTTGATATATCATTTAACTAATTAAACAAATAATTAATTAATCTAAATAAACACAGGTTTCAGGGGCTTGTTATGTGTGTGATTATTTTGATAAATTATTTGATATATTAAATAATTAATTCAATAATATTCTAAAGAAATAAATCTAGCCTTAAGGGCCTTTTTATGTGTTATTAATTTGGTATATTATTCAAATAATATATATAAATAGTAGTAGTAATATATATAAATAAATATAAATATAGATAGATAGATAGATAGATAGATAGATAGATAGATAGATAGATAGATAGATAGATAGATAGATAGATAGATAGATAGATAGATAGACACACCTTATTTAGGATGTCTCTCTCTCGCACCAGTTCATCTATAGCTTTCTTGTCCATATCCATCTGCTTTTTTGCGGACTCCATTTCTAAGAAAACCCAAAAATAAAGCACTTATTATTATTTTTTTTTTTAGTTCTTCTTTCAAAGCCAGCGGGGTATAGCGCTAATTGTTACTTTTCTTTTTGAAAGGCTTTCTGCTAATAGGGTTGTTTTCAGAAGCACTTTCCACAGTCTGTGAAGGACCAACGTAAAATAATTACACAATTCAAAAAGCCCATTATAAGGCCGCAGGCATAAAGAGGTAGAACAGAGAACTGGGACACGGAAAGACTAAAAGAAAGAGCGGAAACGAGCGGAACGGCACAACGCAACGGCTCAGTGTCTCAAGCAGGCGTGCATGAGTGGACATTGCGGGGCTGCGCTGTCATGTGAAATGGCCATTCCATGTTCTGTCCTCGGATGACCCTGCCTCCTCTTCTCCTTGGACGGCCAGCTCGCTGACCCCGCTGTCACAGCCCATCTCATCAATCACCCAGCCAACCCTGATTATGATGACAACATCCATCACCGTGGAAACCCCGATTAAGATGACAACAGGGCTTTGGCTCCATCCATCAGCCGTCAAACACCCTCCATTCAAAGCGTCCAATCAGAGTCTGGAGACTTTCACTAATATGAGGATTTCTTTATAAATTACTGGCTTGATGACAAGTCTGGTCATTTGTCAAACTCCACAGATGGGATCAAGGACACTGCGATAAATTAAGTGCAGAGTAAGGAGGTTTTGTTTTTATCGCACCATACTTTTACCCTTCATGTTCTGCGATTACAACGTGTGTAAGACGTAAGAAGAAATGTTACATATATTACAGTGTGTTCTAATTGGATCACAGGATAGCTGGGAAAAATATGCTAAATGCAAATAATAAAAAGCAATTAACAATGTAATAGTTGAGACAGCGATGAATAACAACTGTTAAAAGGGAGGAGAAAACTCTTTTGTTTCTCTTTTGTTGGTAACATCAAAGGCTCTGCATCAAATGAACTTACTGTATTTTGGCACACATTTTAAAGAAGGCAGATGACAACATTTTCAGGTTACATGAAGAAGGAGAAGAAGAGGAAAGAGAAGAATTTGTTATTATTATTATTATTAAAGTCAAACTGCTTTATTATTAGCATTAATATAAACATAAAAGAAAAGAAAATAATTTATTTAGTTTTCATTTTTATTTTATTTTGTATTTATTTATGCATTTTTTTTTTTGCATGGCCCATGTGCAACAGTAAATAAAATAAAATAAAATAAAATAAAATATTGTTAACTTCAAAAGCTGTGCATCATTTATCCCATTTAAAAAAAGTAGGCACATTTTCAAGTTACATGAAGAAGAAGACAACGAAGTAAAAGAAAAAATGTTATATGTGGTGAATTTTCTCCTGCCAAAGACATAAAACCAACACATTTTAAGAGACATTTTTAAAAGAAAATGTCCTGTTTGAATTTTCTGATGCTGTGGTAATAATAAATTATTTTTTAAAAAAATTAACTATTTGATCAATTATTTCTTTTATATACATTATATTACACATTATTTTATTTTGATTTAATTATATTATTTTACATTTATTAATATTATTATTATTATTATTATTATTATTATTTTGCATGGGCCAAATGCAACAATAAATAAAATAAAATAAAATAAAATAAAAATAAAAATAAAATAAATAAATAAATAAATAAATAAATAAAATGAAGAAGAAAAAGAAGAAGAAGATTTGTCTGATTCTGGGTTAATAACTATTTCAATATTTTTTGCATTAGTTTGTCAATTATTTATTTAATATGAATTATAAATTATTTTAATTATACAATGATAATATTGTTGAACTTATAGTTCATGATCATATTAATAAATATAGAAAATAAATTCATAATATTTTATATATTTATTTAGATTTAGTTTTTATTAGAATTTTATTTTATTATCTATTTATGCAGCTTTCAATTTGTTTTGTTTATTCATTTATTTATTTTTAATATTTATTTATTTTTAATGGTCCATATGCAGTAAAATAAAATAAAATTAACTAGGTAAATAGTAGCACTACAATAAATGGAAAACTAAATACATTAAATAACAGAAAAATTATTATTTTTTCAATTATTTATTTTATATTAATTATATTCTGAATTATTTAATTATATTATTTTATATATTGTATTGATAACATTGTTAGTCATTTAGTTCATGATTATAATAATAAATATTAATATAAATAATCATTTTTTTTTATGATCATGCATTCTGGTACGATGTTAAAACGCCACTTAGTACAAAGTCATGAATCAAAAGTCTTGAAGCAAAACCAGCTCTGTACTTCCACTGTTTCTAGAAATATAAAACCATGAAACCATAAAACATGCCACATTAAAAGATTCCTTGAAAGTCCACATTCACATAAAAGAATGGCAGAAGGACGGCCTTTTGTGCAGCGATTCTACTAACAACCTCAGACAAAGCTCTCTGGATTACAGGTCAGACAGTCAATAATTGATGAGGCTGATGAAAGCGTCCAGCTACAATGGCCCTAGGGTTTCCCTAAACAGTGCAGCCCGTATTGTGTGAAGATAAGACTGAGGTTAAGCACCAACACTCCACAGACCTTGTCATTTAGCCAGTGCTTTCATCCAAAGTGACTAACTTTACAGGGACAGTCCCACTGCAGCAACCTAAGTACTGTGTTCAATGACACAATGCTGACGGCTCAACCTGTAGCATTCTGGTTACCACTACGCTATCTAGCCCATCAGGCTCTGCTGAGGCCATTAGGATCCACTGCCTTTCCTACATTGAGTCTCCTGAGAAATCTATCTTCACGTGCTTAGCTGGGATGGACAGATCATGGGTATCATCAGAGTAATGGATGCCGGTGTTGGCAAGAGGTCATAGTTGTTGGAAGAAGAAAGACGGGGTGAGCAGGTGCGGAGGGAAGAAAGCAAGAGAAAGAAGACCAATCTGTTGAACAGATTCAGATCATATGTCATTCACTGTAGGTGTGCATCTCGGGTATTAAAACACAAACTAAAGGATGAAACATTTACACTGGATATCTTTTAAACATATAAGCACATGGATCTCTTAAATGGTGGTTTTGTAATGGATTTTACACTGGACAATTATCTACCATAAAAAGTTTGAAATGGATTAATAGATTAAAATGATTAATATTATGCATGGGCCATATGAACTAATATATAAATACAAAAAATAAAATAAAATAAAAACATGCAATGACTAGAAAAAATAGCAGTACTACATAAATTAATATAATAAATAATACAATATAATACATTATTATTAAATTCAAACCGCCTCATTATTATTTATGGTAAATAAAATAAAATAAAATAAAATAAAATAAAATAACATGCAATGACCAGAAAAAATAGTAGTACTACATAAATTAATATAATTAATAATACAATATAATACGTTATTAAATTCAAACCGCTTCACTATTATGTATGGTCAATAAAATAAAATAAAATAAAATAAAATAAAATAAAATAATAAAACATGCAATGACCAGAAAAAATAGTAGTACTACATAAATTAATATAATAAGTAATACAATATAATACATTATTATTAAATTCAAACCGCTTCATTATTATGTATGGTAAATAAAATAAAATAAAATAAAAACATGCAATGACTAGAAAAAATAGTAGTACTACACAAATTGATATAATTAATAATACAATATAATACATTATCATTAAATTCAATCCGCTTCATTATTATGTATGGTCAATAAAATAAAATAAAATAAAATAAAATAAAATAAATTGCAACGGAACCTGCAACGGAAAGTATACTGAATAATACAATATTACACATTATTATTAAATTCAAGCTGCTTAATTTTTTGCATTAATATTACTATGACCTGCATAGTCCATATGCTAAAATAAAATAAAATAAAATAATAAACAACATGCCATGGAATGACTAAAAAAATAGCAATACTGCATAACTAAATATATAATATAATAAACTATTATAAATTCAAATTGCCTTATTATTGACATTAATATATGACCTGCATGGCTCATATGCAAAAAATGTATAAAATAAAATATAATAAACAACATGCCATTGAATGACTAGAAAACATAGTAGTAGTACATTACTTAATATACTGAATAATACAATATTATACATTATTATTAAATTTAAACTGCTTAGTTCTTATAGCATTAATATTACTATAAATTAAATTAAATTAAATTAAATTAAATTAAATTATTAAATTAAATTAAATTAAATTATGTAGTCTATCAAATTATGTATACTGTATATAAACACAAAAAACTTTAGGCTAAATATTGTATCAGTATTGGGTATGGTATTAATAGATGCATTTGTTTTTGATGTACACGACAAAAGATTTGGCAAGCCTTTCCTTGCTTTTAAAATCTGACAGACCTATTTATTTTGCTGTCCTACGCACAATTATACGGTTAGCTGCGTTTTATTGTCTGCATTATTTTGTCCCTTTGCCCCTACACAACGTTTTTAGAACAGACTTGCGACCCATTTTTGGGTCACAACCCACTACATGATCCCGCATGATCCTGCAAACATTGCTTTTCAAGCTGATTTTGATAGTTAATGCCATTTCGTTCCATTCATTTCCCCTTTTTATTGTTCCATTATATCACCCCTGTTCACCCTTACAAAGCACAAATAAACAAACCGTTTTATGCCTGGAGATAAGCAGTCTAAGCTCTGAACATGAATCAGACACAGAGACTGAGGTCACTTTATCACCCCAGAGTCCAATGTTTCCTTTCCCTAAAGACTCTGGAACTACGCTGCGCGCACACACACACACACACACACACACACACACACACACACACACACACACAGGGCCTTTAGGGGTGTGCAAGCAAATATTTATAATGTTCAGCTATAAATTTACAGATTTGACATGAGCTACTATGTCACACATGTCAGTGTTTTATTGACAAATAAAATTTGACATATCAAGCATTATGTGAGTGTGATGTGAAGTTTTTTGGCTTTTAGTATGAATATGGTAGCCTTAATCCTATTATGCTCGTTTACAAAGCTTTATTTTGTTTTTTGGGGTGCACTAGCACATGCTCTCATGCTTGGTGGTTCGAAAAACGCATTATTTTTCACATAATTTACATTATTACAATAGCTTTCTCCCATGGCTGGCACAAATGGTTTGATTAGTTCTGGGTTTGATGAAGGTCCGCCTTCCGAAACACTAACTGTGTTGTGATTGGTTAGCAGGGAACGATTCAGACAGTGAAAATATGCTTTCAGTTTGGGCGAATGATGTTTTCACGCTGTGTCACACTAACCAGAGACACAATAGCACGGAATGGATCATATGCATGAATCGGCACCAACCACAAAATGTAACGGACATAATTGAATTCTACACAGAAAGCACAATTTATAGTGATATGGATGAGATTGTGGCTCATACACTCAAATGCAGCTTTGCCGAGCTCAACGCCTCTGGCCCAAGCTGTGATATAAACGAAACACTATTGGCTATTTTTTTTAAAGGGGCGGAACTGCTTGATGCCCCGCCCTGTCTTCCTGTTTCAGTTGAAATTACGTCAACACATAGAATAAGAGTGTGTGTGTGTGTGTGTTTCACAGTCTTCAGTGACCTGTAAGGCTCTCAACTTCCCTATAACCAGAAATAGCTATCCTGAGATATCAAAAATGCTCTTTGGTTGTTAATTATCATGTGATTTTGGACTGAAGGCAAGAGATTGGCTCAGCCTGGCAGAGTTTAGCAAAACATGAAATTACAGCCTTCAAGACATCTCCTCAGTGTCAGATATTGTTAATTTCATTACAACACTTCTGTCATTAAATACCTGTTACTATTTTTGAAATTAGCATGAGAGTTAATTAGCAGCCTAAATATCACAGCATTTGCAAAAGTACACAATTAACAGGCAAACACCCTGAGGTGATTTAATGATAATTAGACATGATTTAAAAGTAGAACTGTCAATTATTCCCATTTTTTATGAAGTTTACATTAGCACACAGAACTTGCCATCTCATTTGAAATGTCTAAATATTCTGTGAAACAGAAAGTTGTGTTATTTCTTACAAAGTGATTGTACTGTGCACACAAAATAGAGTTAAACTCACTGATATAGTAATCTAACAATAATCAAACACACTTTATTTTATAATAATGTGCCGAAAGCGTGATTATTTTTAATGAATCACATGGTTCTAAATGTTTCATATGAGAAATGCAGCTTTCAAATTCTTTTGTAGCTGCTGTTTGTCATTATTCTTCCAACTTAGTTATATATAATTGTATTTTCAAGTTTTATTTTGTGCAAACTTGTTCAAGTCGTCAAAGTCATCGTCCTAATTGGGATTGTTATTGCTTTATGTGCCAGATAAATGCTGTTCTAATTTCAAAAACATATATGTACCATTTGATAGTTACATATAAAAAAAATAATTGCCTATTAACACAACTTTGAAGTATTTGACGCAAACAAGTTTAACTGTATACTACTATAAATAATGAAAAAACTTGTGTCTGGAAAACAACAGTTTAGGGCGAACCAACAATTGACGGAGAAATGTGTGGAACCCTCCTGATTAAAATTAGTGGAAAGAGATGAATGTGAGAAATCAATGTTTTTTTAAGACACAAAATGAGACAATGAGAGGCAAACTTGAAACTGTCATTTATCATATTAAAACCTGCAATCTCGATTTTCAAATCAGCAGGAAAGAACAGGAGATGAACAGGACAATATGTGCCAGTGAAAATGAAAATCAGAGATGTGGAGAACAGAGTAAAGAGGTCAACTGAAAAAAAAAAAAATTAAATTAGATGTATTCATTGTTTGAAAGTAATTACTCTCAGCTCTATCTTCCTTCAAAACTTATTACCTAAGTTTAGAAAAAAAAGAAAGAGAACAAAAGAAAAGAAGATGAGGGCTTTTGAACAGATATGGAAAAGAGAAGTCTTAACTCAAGTCCTCTTGATAATGTTAGTCAAGATTTCTTTCTCTAAAAAACATCATAATTTAGTTTTAAATTGTCCATTTTGTAACCTCCCTTTGTGTTGGCTGTCAACCCAATCAAAGCCACCCAAATATACTAGTAATTCAGAAATAGAAGATTGTGTGGTGCATGTGCTATATTCATCTGTTTGAGACTTTTCCATTCATCTTCTATATTTATGACCATGAGCAGGTTATCTCTGTTCATGTGGTTTTGCATTCATTGCTATCACTCAGATGAATGAGTGAAACAGTTAAACAAAGGTGAAACAGTTTGGAATAATTAGGATTTTTTTTTTTTAAGAATTCTGAAATAAATACTGAAATTATTTCAATTTAAAATAACTGTGCTCTATATAGTTTATTCCTGTGATGTCAAAGCTGAATTTTCAGCATCATTACTCCAGTCTTCAGTCACATGATCCTTCAGAAATTCTTTTAATGTGATGATTTGTTGCTCAAGAAACGTTACAATTTCACCAGTATGATTTCAGAATGTACTCTTACAGTTGAGGTCAAAAGTTTGCATCCCCCTTTCAGAATCTGCTAAATGTTCTGAAGTTTACACCCCCTTAATACTGTGTTGTTACCTGAATTATCCACAGCTGTGTTTTTTTTTTTTTTTTTTTTTTTGTTTAGTGATAGTTGTTCATGAGTCCTTTGTTTGTCCTGAGCAGTTAAACTGCCTGCTGTTTTTTCAGAAAAACCATTAAGGTCCCACAAATTTAGCATTTTGTGTATTTGAGCCCTTTCCAACAATGACTGTATGATTTTGAGATCCATCTTCTCACACTGAGGACAACTGAGGGACTCATATGCAACTATTACAAAATGTTCAAATGCTCACTGATGCTCCATAAAGAAACACAATGCACTAAAAGCCGTGGGGTGAAAACTTTTTAAAAAAGAATGTAGATGTGTACCTTTTTTTTTCTTATTTTGCCAGAATATCATATTTTTTTTCATTTAGTACTGCCCTTCATCTTATTCAGGTCAGTACTAAATAAACAATAACATGCATTTTGTTTGATCCCTCTTATTTTGGTAAAATAATTAACATTTTGCAGATTCTGAATGGAGGATGTAAACTTTTGACCTCAACTGTAGCTTGATTGTAATTAGTTCTGAAAATAAAAATATTGTGCATCACACTCTTGTTTCATAAGAGCATGTTGCTGCTGTCCATAATATGATCCCTTTAAATAAATTAGAGCCTGTATGGAAAGAAAGAATCTAGGCTGAACAGTTCAATAGCAGTACAGTGCTGTGGAACTGCAAAGAATTCGAATAAATGTATAATTATGCTATATGAATGTGCAAATTCCATTTACTACAGTGGCATTTCATATTCATACAGATTTAAATAATACATTTCTGCTGTAGAGTTTAACTGTGGGTAAGTGTGTGTATGTGTGTGTGTGTGTGTGTGTGTGTGTGTTCTTGCCTCTCTCCAGTCCAGTGATTTGATTCTTGAGTGTTTCTCTCTGGTTCTCCACCTCCACTTTCTGCTCCTCCATCTGTCTAAGTCTCCTCTGCACCCCCTCTCTCATTTTGGAAAGTTTCGAAATCTCCTGTTTCAACTGGGTTACTTCTTCTTCTTTCATCTAAACCACACAGGACAACAGTCATTAGTGTATGTCTGTGTGTGTACACGTAAAGCCCAAACAAGTCATCGCTAGTTACAAACAACCAGGTTTATACAGAAAACCTGTAAACGTATAAATCAAAGGTATACACGATAGCATTCAAATGTTTGGGGTCAGTAAAATGTTTAGTATTTTTGAAAGAAGTCTCTTATGCTCGTCAAGGCTGCATTTATTTGATTAAAAATACAGTAAAAATAGTACAATTTACAATAACTTTTTTAAATTTAATTTCATTTTATAAAACTTTTTCTATTTTAAAATGTAATTTATTCCTGTGATGCAATGCTGAATTTTATTCCAGTCTTCAGTATCACATGATCCTTCAGAAATCTTTCTAATATGCTCATTTGGTGCTAAAGAAATATTCACAAAAACATGGAAGAACAGCATTTATTTGATTATAAAAAAAATTGTATCAATGTAAAGCTCTTCACTGACACTTTTAATCTGTTTAATTAATTCATGTTGGAAAAAAAAGTATTAATGTATTTAAAAAAATACTGACCTTAAACTTAGAATGGTGTAAAATAAATACATATTTTTACATGCCATTACCACTTGTGCTTCTTTAGGCTTAGAGAGTTGGATTTTATGTTTATATCATTACTGTGAATTGAATAACTGACTAATTGACTAATATAAATGCCAATAGATACACAAGATGATAACTGCTGGAAAATAAGATGAACACATGTACAGTACATGTATTGAAGGAAGGAGGAAAAGTGATCTAGAATGCTGAAACTGTGCCCCCTTCTGGCCAGCATGAGGTTTGCGCTCATTACTCATTGCCACTGACTCACAGGGCGAGCTGGGAGTGCCAACTCTACAAACAGGGTGCAGTAAATTAGAAATGGGATGCTAGTTTGCGGAACTGATGTGCAGGTTGACTTTGCCCCTCTGTCAAGAGTGCTGCAGATAATGAAGACAGAAAGAAAGCCTCACGTGTTCAATCAGTCTGTGTGAAACAGAATTAGTCTTTTGTTCCCTTATTGGTCAACAATACTACACAACAAAAGACATGCTCATATTAAACAGAATGCCTAACAATACAGCTTCAGCATATCCTGCCGAGAGGTGCATTCTTTCCAATGATCTCCCATCAGACTCAAGCCACTGCAATACAAGCCAGAACAAAGAGAATACAGGGCATTTCATTAAATGTAACATTTGCTGTATTAACCCCCACTGTGAATCGGTTGGAAGCCTGACGGAAGTTTCCAGCAGGAAAGATCCATCATCAGTCTGACGGGAGAGGAAGAGGAACGGAAACCTTCGTCCTCTAGAGTTCTAATTATATAAGAGCGAGACGATTTTGTCAGATTTAAAGAGGGCAGCTCCATAAATCTGGAGGTTTGTGTGTGTGCAGTGCACCTACAGTTTGATGTCTAGAATTGATTGCCAGGTACTGTATGCATCGATGTGGAGTAGAGATTTGTGCATTCCTCTCTAGGAATGAGGTAAAGTACTGTAAGGATACTGTAAGGACAAAACTGTTCCCAGACTTTTGTTAAGTAAGTTAAAATCGCCTTTTGGGGAAATTCTGGCCTCAAATGTAAAATGCAAAAGATATAAACAACAGGGGCATTTCCTCCGAGGAGGCAAGGGAGGCAGTGCTTCCTTAAAATATTGGATGAGAAAAAAATTTGTAGCACAAAAATAAAACAATGCCAATATTACAAAATTTAGCATTACAAGGTATATAAATCACTAATTTTTCTAAAGAAACATTGTCCAACAGCGATACCAGCAAGTAAAATTACAGCAAGATAATTTACTCACCCCCTTGTCATCCAAGATGCTCATGTCTTACTTTCTTCAGTCGAAAAGAAATAGTTTTTTGTTTTTTTGAGGAAAACATTTCAGGATTTCCCTTGGTCTAGTGGACGTCTATGGAGACCCTGAGTTTAAACTTCCTAAATGCAGTTAAATGCAGCTTCAAAGGGCTCTAAAAAAAAATTACAATTTATATACTTTTTAACCTCAAACGCTCATCTTGTCTAGCTCTGCGTGAACTCTGCGTGTGTATTCATGACAGTTAGGGTAGGTCAAAAAACTCCCATCTCATTTTCTTCTCCAACTTCAAAATTGTCTTACATCGATGTTTAACCGTTTTTTGTAAAGGGAATTTGATCTTCTTAGCACGTTCACTTTGTAAACACTGGGTCGGTACTTCTGCAGTGATGTAGGATCATTTTGAAGTTGGAGGAGAAATTGAGATGGGAGTTTTTCAACCTACCCTAACTGTCTGGAACTGGAATACACAGAATTCAGGCAGAGCTAGACAAGATGAGCATTTGAGGTTAAAAAGTATATAATTTTTTTTTTTTTTTTTAATAACCCATTGTTTCGCTAGATGAGTGGGATCGTTTAGAGCCCTTTAAAGCTGCATTTAAACTGCATTTTGGAAGTTCAAACTCGCGGGCACCATAGAAGTCCACTATATGGAGAGACATCCTGAAATGTTATCCTCAAAAAATGTAATTTCTCTACGACTGAAGAACGAAAAACATGAACATCTTGGATGAAAAGACGGTTTGAGTAAATTATCTTTACATTTTTGTTCTGGAAGTGAGCTTCTCTTTGAACTAATTAAAGATATGTGGGAGTGTGTTTACCTTCAGGTCTGATGCTCGCTGTTGGTTCTGTTGGGAGAGTTGCTCTAGGCTGATGGCGTTCTGTTCATTATCCTGCTGGAGTTTAGTGTTGCGATGTTGGAGTTGTTCCATCTCTTTACTGGTTTTCTCATTTATAATCTGTCAGAAAGAATAGAAATTACTTTCACAAGTACTAAATGCATGTGTATCCATTTCTTTCCAACCTAGCTATTTTGTATGACAAAATAGTTGAAAAAGTCTTCAGATATTGGGTAATCTAATAATTCATATTCTCAAATGGAAACAAAATACAGAAACTCACAATGTTTTTAACTTTTATATAGTTAGGGCAGTTAAAATGAATTAAGATGCATCCACTTTCATCCACTGACCCTAGATCAGAGTTTCTTACTTTGTGTTCCTGGAGCTGTTGTTCCAGTTTCTGCTGATCATCTTGCAAACGCTGACTCTGCTGAGTTAGTGATTTAATCTCGGATTGTTTTGACTCCAGGTCAGTTTGAAACTGTTTCACTTCTTTTTCCAACTTCTCTTTCCTCCTGGTCTCCCGTTGAATCTCATTCTGACGCACCTGGATGTCCTGCTGGAGCTGTGAGAGCGAGAGACAGTTTAGTTCCAAATGGCATAAATTTATCTATCTATCTATCTACTGTATCTATCTATCTATCTATCTATCTATCTATCTATCTATCTATCTATCTATCTATCTATCTATCATCCAGCTAGCTAGCTAGCTAATGATGTTTGTCTTTCTAACATAGAAACATCATTAGCATCAGCCAGTGTGTGCAAATGACCATTACTTTTAGCCCTTCCACCCCTTTAACTTTTGGATGCACTTCCAAATGGATACATTCAGAGTTTAAAGTGGTTTGTCAGACCACTTATTGATTTTCTTACTGTGCTATACACAGTAAACACTTAAAGCTAGTTTATTTTGCCAGAGAGGTGAAGGGCAAATCTGATCTGTCTAAATTTACAAGTTTAAGTGCCACATTCAAAAGGTTTATGTTTCATTTTTCACAACATATGAAGATACGAGACAAGTGCTTGTAGAAATTCTGCTAGAAATTCTATGTTTGAAGAGTAACAATCACCACACATCATATTTCATCTATTGATTTGCTGACACAAATGGACACTGGAGACAAAAATGCTTTCATTTATCCTAAAACATTTTCAGAGCTTTAAAACCAGCGAAACAGCAGTAAAGCACTGCTGATTCTGTTGCAAGTGATTAAATTAGCAATTATATTTTTAAAATAATGTTCTTGCATGTACTTGTTCTTGCATATGTACTCTACAGTGTCATACGCCATACGTTTTTTGTTATACCTGAGCAATTGTGTCTATGGCTTTGTTCTTCTCAGCCTCTATCTCCTGCTGAGCATCAGTGGCTTTACTGAGCTTCTCCCGGAGTGTCACCACCTCTGACAGGAGCTTGTCTCTCTGCTTGGTCAGTTCCTCTTTGATCTTTAACAGATCGCCAACGCTAGACACATTCAAAAAGGTTTACGAACAAGCTTTGTTCTTCATCCCTGCTAGAACACCTCAAAAAGGTCCTCTGAAGGCCATCACACAAAGCACACAGTTATGAATAAAATAAATACTAGAAAAAGAATTGTGTCAGGCATACAAAAAACCCATCTGTAAGATAAAAGCATGTAACTGGCTCTATTCTGCCAGAATCAAAAGGAAAACTGAGAACAGGCTGAATATAAAGTTATTGTTCACCTGTATTCTTGGCCCTCAGAAACTCCACTGCCTTTTTCAATAAGCTTGTTGAGACAGGTTATATCCTCTTTTAGCTTCCGGATTGTTTCTTTTGACTGCAACTCCTTTGCATGCGAAGCTTCAACCATTTTCCAAGCCTTATCAATTTCCTAATCAACAGTAAAATAAACAGATAATTCACTAGGGGAAATAATGTGGCGACAGCTCTAAATGAAGTCTAATGTTCTACCATATAAGAGGACATCATGCAGAGATCACCATGTTTACTTCTGAAGACACAATGAGCACAGAGTGCAGCCATTTCAGACTAATGTACCATTTTAAGAGAGGTGATTGTGGTTTGATCTTCATCAGCGACTTTCATGGCTGTGGATATTTTGACACTGTTGGACACTATCTCGGCGTTCAGCTCTCTGCATTTGGACATCAGTCTCTTTTCATTCTCGTGGGACTTCTGCAGAGCTTTGGCGATCTTCTCATACTCCACACGAAACTTCTCAAACTTTTCGTCACCCGATAACTCATTTAAAACCTCCTGGATGTCTTTTTCCATGGTTTCAAACGTGCTGTCCTCAGTCTGAAATACAGAAAATGTAAACATACAGTAAAGATCTGATAACTTAGAACCTACGCTGACAATGTAAATGTTGAAGAGAGTCTGAAAGAGTTTAAGACAGTCTAAACCTTGGCAGATTTGTAACAGTTTGCAAGTCTGCAGTAGCACTGCTGATGACATACTGAAAAACTATGATCAAACACAAAGAACAAAGAGGCGGCAGCAGGTGCTGGTTTTAAAACAGCTGCTAGAGTTCACAGGCTTCATGGAGAAACCATCAGAAAAAAATGAAAGGAATCAAGCACTGAAGCATTGCCTAATTCATCCCAATATACAGTTTATCGATTGTTGTCAATCATTCTTTCAAATCATTATTTCAAGTCTCTCAGCAATTAAAAGATTTACAAAAGATTGATGGAGTGAAAAAAGCCTGAGGCATTGTTTAGGCAGAAAAATAAATAATTGGTGAGGAAAAAAAGTAGAAGGACTGTTATTGGAACTAGTACTAGTAATTAGTTTTCAATTTGCAACTTCTTCTGTAAATAAGTAAGTAAGTTAATAAATAAATACAATATGTGAGCCTGTATACCACAAAACCAGTCATAATGGTACATTTTTTGAAACTGAGATTTATACATCATCTTGAAGCTGAATAAATAAGCTTTTCACTGATGTATGGTTTGTTAGGGCAATACTTGGCCAATATACAACTTTTTGAAAATCTGAAATCTGAGGGTGCAAAAAAATCCAAATATTGAGAAAATCGCCTTTAAAGTTGTCCAAATGAAGTTCTTATAATGCATATTACTAATCAAAAATTAAGTTTTGATATGTGGGAAATTTACAAAATATCTTCATGGAACATTATCTTTGTTGAAATCGATCATTTTGACCCATACAATGTATTTTTGACTATTGCTACAAATATACCCGTGCTACTTGAGACTGCATGGTTTTGAGGCCCAGGTTCACATATTTTATCCTTGTATTATTAAAAGGGTATAGCAATTTCCATTTTACAAATATCGGTCCCATTTTACCTGTTTTCACAAAGAATAAATCAATTTGTTAATGTTTACGACAATGTTGACAATAGTACAAAGTTTACCTTAAAAAATCACCTTAACAAACTAGTAAAAGCTCGTAAAACTGACCCAACAACGTTTTTTTTCTCGTATTTTAATTATATTTAGCGTGTATTTCAACTATTTTATCTAGCATAGATTGTAGCTTAACTTTTAAAAAGTTACTCTTCGCGTTACTGTAACAACTCGAAACACTAAAATGCTTCAGGATGATGTAGTCCAATAAATATTTTAGATATTTCACTGGGAACCCCAGCAGAAATGTAGTGTTTGAAATGCTAACAACTAACTTAACGTTAGTCATTAGCATCTCAAAAACTAAATTTTAGCTGCGTCTTATGCCAAGACCTAACGTTAGTCGTGATTATGTCACTCCACAGAGCGGCAAAACTTTCAGATCAACATACCTCCATCGTGGTTGTTTGTCGGTCCTCTCTAAAGCTCAGCAAGATGTTGTTGTTTTGTATTTAGTCAACTGTAACACACCTAATATATCCGTTTTGCTTCAACAACACGCACGACTGTGTTTTTGCTCACCAGGGATACGCGTCCTGGTTGCCTGGCAACCTAAACCCACTAAGCACTTTGGTTCAAATATTGTGCCTCACGAAATGATTGTAACGCTCCCAAATATTACGGAGAGAATATTATACAGAGAGAGGACTTTTAAAATAAGAATAATGAGTAAATAATACATACGGTTCATCACGTTTTTAGTGCAGGCATTAATCTTTGTTTGTGTGTTGTTCTTTACACTAGGTGGCAGCTTTACACAGTGCAACGTTTTGTAATAAATAACAGTGAAAAATATTATCAACTGTCAGTGTCACAAGAGTTCCTTTAAACATATGCATAACATGGCGTGAGTTCAGCAAATGTAGGACACTTTATGACATAATAACCAACTGCCCTTTTAAAAAATGTCATTTGTCATTAAACTGTCATTAATAATTGTACAAGGACACTGTCATTCAGGAAATGTTTTAATTTTTCTTACATCATAATAGAGGATCTTCAAACTTCAACATGTAACAGAATAGAAATCACCTACTTATATGGATTTTATTATTGAATAAGGTAGCTATTGTTATTAGTAAGAACACTCAGTAAGTACTGGCTTGTAAGGCAAAGGTGGACAGTTTTTAAAACCATTCTGATGGATTATAGTCATTAGTCATCAAGCTTTTGTGAGCTTACATGAACCGTGTCATTTAACATGAACCTTGACATTTACTAAGCTGTTGTTGCAATTTTTTTGGCACTTTGCAGGACATTCATGGTCATTAGCTGATCTTGAAAAAGGTATTTAGGGCTGCTAGACCAGTAACAAAATATCTATGGTAGGTTACTGCATTCCAAAAACCAAGCTCAAGCTTAACCAGTTTAAGGTGATATGGTGTAGATTCAAAAACAAATAGATAAATAAATTTTAAAAAATCATAAACCTATGTCTACTTGACTGACTGACTGATTGATTGATTGATTGATTGATTGATTGATTGATTGATTGTATAATTATATAAAATGAAAAAAAAAACATTTTAAATTGAAGTTATAAAAGACAACAAAAACAGTACCTTACTGTGTTTTTTTTTTCTTCATTTTTCACACACAAAACTGAGAGTACAAAATGTTATCAGTGCTTTATCACAAACCAAAACTATTCCACCACACAGTGCCATTTGATTATACCTCGAAAGCTCTCAGTAAGACACACGTGTCTACCTGGGACAAATCTACGATTCATCCCATATCTGCAGCACATGTACTCAGAAAAGCAACCTGCCGATTACATAATATGGCAATGTTATTATTCATTTATAATTACACTTCTCTGTCCCTGGCCATGCCGAATGACGTCAGATGACACAAGGAAAGGTGTGGAAGTTCCCAAAGACCTGTTGAGTCACTTAGACTGGGTCAAGCCTAAATGTGTTAGGATTTTTGTGAAATAATTGATTTGCTGGCTTTATATGGAATAAAATTTGATTTGAAAATCAAATATTATGTAAATTTGATTCAAATAGGTTGTTGCCATGAGTGTAAGCAATGAAATAATAATATATAAATGCAAAATAAATAAATAATTTTATTATATGACTTTAACTCTATAATATTATTGATATAGCCCCAATGTACTGGATACTACTACTATTTATTATTATGATTATTAATAATGATTAATAATATTAATTAATAACAATGAAGATTATTATTATTATTATTATTATTGATAATTTGTTTCTAATTTTAAACATATTCCTTATTCATCGCCCATAAATACTTCAAAAAATAGCTTTAAACAAAAAGAACACTGTAAAATGACTAATTTGACAACGAGTTTTGGCTGTTCCCTGTTCTGGATCTCCCTTGTATATTATGTTCATATTTTCCTCAAGCAATGTTGAGTCACTGAAGCCAATAAGTGACACATTGTCAACAGTCCGTGCGTTGGCACCTGAGCTGTTAAAGTCTGATCATGCCGCAAATGTTCACATACAGAAGTTTTGATTGGTTGGCTTCCTTAGTATTTAAACGAAAGCATCCAGTACTAGCCAAATTGTATATGGGAGTGGATTATATACTTATGAGGATACATTATGCTGATGTTTGAGGCAGAATATTTGATCTCATCTAAAGCAGAAGCAGGCGCGACAGATGCGCGTTAAATCCCCGATAGCGGCGTGCGTCAAAAACTCACCAAAGCAGGATGACAAAACAAATATCTGAGGGGCAGAAAAGTTAGCAAATCAAATCGTTTTGGAGCTGACCTACTTAAATCATCCGATTTCGTTCATTGCAAACCTCCCTCGGTGCTTTTTTGTGCGTTTTCCCAAGGCGCAAACGCGCGTCTTCCCACCTGCAGCTTGGGCGCGTTTGGGCAGCTGATGTTTTTCAATGACAGTTCATCGTGCACAGAAAAACTTGTGGATACAGTAGTCGGTTCACACCCGACTTGTCACGGACACAATAGATCAAGAGAGACACGATAAGGCTGAGTTATTAGAGCCTGACGCTCGAAGTGCAACATCTGGACATCAGCAGCAGTCATGGGCAACAGTGTGTCCGGAATCAGAGCGCTGCACAGGGGACAGCAGAATAGATTTCAAAGACTTCCAAACTCACATAAAGGTTAGTACTTTGTTATTGATTTTATTCTAGTCTTTCTGTAGTTCAAGCAATAAAGCATGACTCCAAGGTCATGGGCAGGATGGCGTATTTTGAGTTTTGGGGGCCCAAAGCAAGCGGACACTGGGTGGCCCCCTCGGTAGAAACCGCGTTCTGGAAAGGGGGAGGTGGTTTATGGGGGTTGTTTAGATAGGGGACCTCCTCGGTAAAAAATCTGCTTGGTTTGTGTGGTGCCTGAACACACTGGTCATGGGTTCGATTCCCAGGCATGAGAAGCAAAAAATTACTACTCGAAAATCTAACTAGGCTGTATTTTGTAATGTGGTAGCTGGTCTAAGGTAGCTTAGAGTTTTTTTGTTTGTTTGTTTGTTTGTTTGTTTGTTTGTTTTTTGTTTTTTACTTTTTACTTTTTACGCCTATATTTCTCATGGTAACTGTTGAAGCAATGTGGGTGCTGAAGAACAGCGTTCAGATTCAGGCCAAAGATTCTTACTCTTGTGCATAGGTGGAGCATGTGTAAGGCTATTGAAGGCTTAGCCAGAAATGCCCCTGCACAATTAAATTAAATCTAGTCTGTTACGAACAAGATGAAAATGAATTAAAAGTGTCAATAGCGACATTAAATTCTGTTCCTGTTTACCATATTACTTTTTACACGTTTATACAGCGTTGCGCATTATAACCAATCACACAGGATTCTGTTGAGTTTATGAATGCAGTGGCCAATCAGAGGCGTTCAGATGAGTCATCGCTTTTGTTCAGTGTATGCGCTCACTGACGGAATTCTGCCAAAGACTATACAATATCCTGCACTTCATTCTGCTCTTGTGTACAATGTAAGTAAGAGATTAATTTCACAGTGTAGATTGCTTCATTCATTAAAACGATTGTTTGTTTGTTTGTTTTTGAGAGTTAAACTCGCCATAGATATAATATAGTGATAATGTTCTTTGGTCACAGTCATGTAAATAAAACTTTATGTACCTGGCTTCCGGTCTCATCCGCATCCAGCTATTATCATCATATCATATTATAATATTATTATTATCTTATTTCGCTGCTTGATTTTGCAAATTGGTGTGTCTTACCATATTATTTGAATGTATTATCCTAATATGAGCTTGGTTTGTAGTGCGAACAGTTTTACCATTTACTGCATGTTGTTATTCTCTTTATTATTTTCCTAAACCAGCTAATGAATTGGAAGTCTCGTCCATAGCCTTACTTCCATGTTGAAGAATAAGAGGGATACATTTTATTCGTTGTTTGAATAACCGTGGAAATGAAAACGCTATAATAGTGTTGAGGCTACTGATTACTGCTGTTGAAAATGGTCAAATCATTGTCATGTTTTGGGCTTTACTAATCGGTTGGACCTGGAAAAATATTTGGAGTACTATAGACTGACAAAAATTATAACAAATCAAAGAGAAGTGTGCAAAACACTTTCTGAGGAACAAAAGATGTTTTGAGGTGGCCAAACTGAACCAGGATTTCCAGGGCAAGAATCTCGACAACATTCATGTTTGTTCATATCATTTCCAGTCAGGTAGGTGAAATATTAGGCTATTATCTTTATTAATACTTTATCACCTATTAACTTTAATTTGTCAAGATATTGTGCCCTTTCCTCCTTACGAAGCCGTTCTATATGATTTAGCAGCTTCCACATGTTTTTTCCATGGTTTAGACAGCATAAATTAGCAGAATAACATATTCAATAGTACATTAACCATGCAATCCATGCTTTGTTTATCCGAGTATCTCCAATAATGGCGGGTAACCGACCAAACCGTGACATTAGTGCAAACCCTCTATTAGCAACTTACAATTTTTTTTTTATTAAATTGTGATAGTGCTTGGTTTACCTTCCGCCTATACTCTTGTGCCACATTATTCTTCTTCTTATGGGTGAAAGCATATAGTCAAACTTTACCTTGTGCATGTTACTCATCACAATACTATAATTAATTATTGCCGTCTAGTCATAATAATAACAAAGCGCAATTACATGCAGCTCTGCAAAACAATTAAACACTCAGGACGTCATGTTCATTAACATTACTCAGCATTTACTTATGTAAATACACACTGTACTATATGTATAATTATTGTACTGTACAGTGTGACCCAAGTTGTAAACTATGAAACCAATTCAAAAGTCCGAGCTATTTCGATGACCCATTTTCTCTCACTGTGCCAGAAGTTCAACTAGGCCCGATTCACCAGGTTAAAAGTTGAATGGTCTCAACGTTCTTCAGAAACATTATTTTATGTAAGCCTCTTCTGAACTCCACTAGTGGTGCTGCGTAGGAGGTTTGCGCCGATGGAGGTAATTTTTGAGATTCTGTTCTGTTTCAAAGCTCTTCTGATTCATGCATAACAGAGCATCTGATTATGAAGATTATGCCAGTGCAGATATAATTGCGCCCCTCATTAGCAAAAAAAGCCATTATATTCAAATAAAGACGTGCTGAAGGGGGCTTTAATTATCTGTGGCGTTGACAAGGCACTCTGGCGCATTTATCGTGGGCACCAAAGGGCCAGCAACAACAATCAAAGGGTGACACAAATGATTTGTAAATGTAATGATTTGTAATTGATATAAAACAGAGTGGGAGAGCACATAAGCCGGCTTTTCTCTTCTAATGACTTTCCTTTCTTCATCATTACAGGACAGCACAAAGAATATGTTTTTCCAAAGGTTATTTGCACAAAGAGTACACGCTGAATCAAAGTGTTTTTTTGCAAACCATCCTTTTTAGGTGTTTATCAGGAACCACACACGTTATTAAACTGATAAACTAAATAGCGAGGCCATTTGCAGACAAATTTCCTGATTACGTGTTTGCATGCGTGTGCTCTTGTGATGAATTGCAATGAGAGGCAGAAAGGACAGTGGAACCCATTATTCTGTTAGAAGAGATCTCCTTGACAACCGGGGATAGCATGTAAACCGTTACCATGGCGATTGTCCCTCGGCGTTGAAAGATAACAGGCGGAAGGTTAGGTTCTTACATGTCTATGTGTGTACAGTATTTGTACCACTTGTTTTGCACCACAAATGCAACATGCAAGATTATAGGTTTGAATCTACAGTAATTGTTGCTTTAAAAAGCAAAAAGAAACCTGCATTGTTTCATTTTGACATGGAACTGTTCCCACATACTTCTTATTCCACTCGGTTAAAGTCGAATTTAACTTAAATAAGCAATTTCCTTTTCTCTAAAGGAGAGATGTCACATTTCAAGCCTGTTTGTTTCTCGTCATAAACAATTTGGATAAAATGTTTCATTTCCATAGCAATTGGCCCCACTGACTCCAGCAACATCAAGACTATTTCTGGCCAAATGAGTCACTGCAACATGTTGCGCTTAATATGAATTTGATGTAAATGTGTGTCTGCATATGAAGTGTATCTGGAGAAGCACACAACGGAGAGATATGAGATGATTCATGGCTTTTATGAAGGGAGGGGATGTGAGAACAGGAGCACAGTAACCGGTCCAGAAAATTTGAGCCTTGAGGGACGAGGGAAGATTTGTGTTTGTGTGTGATATGTGTGCAGATGTGTTGACGGCTGTGTGCTCGGGGATGCATGTTTTTGTCTATTCATGATTACATATACATGTTTATTTAGTTGTGTGGGTGGGAGGACATGTTTAAAATAGTGCAGCTCCAGTTAGTGTTGTGATGTAGCGGTTAGTGCACATGATTTGATGCTAGTTTAAATCTCACTTGGGATAATTTCTGATCCATCTTCACTGTGAATCAATTCAGAACAGCATATGTGACCCTGGACCACAAAACCAGTCATAAGGGTCAATTTATCAAATTGAGATTTGGTTTGTTAGGATAGGATAATATTTAGCCGAGGTAAAACTGTTTGAAAATCTAGAATCTGAGGGTGCAAAAATGTTTAAATGTTGAGAAAGTTGCCTTTAAAGTTGTTCAAATTAAGCTCTTAGCAATGCATTTTATGAATCACAGATTAGGTTTTTATATATTTATGGTAGGAAATCTACAAAGTATTTTCAGGGAACATGATGTTTACTTAATATCCTAATGATTTTTTGTATAAAAGCAAAAAAATTGGTCATTTTGACCCATACAATGTATTTTTGGCTATTGCTACAAATATACCCGTGCTACTTAAGACTGGTTTTGTTGTCCAGGGTCACATATAGCATATTTTTCTGCTATACAGAGAAATGGCTGAAATAGAAAGAGTAATGCATTGTAGTATGTTCTTTTTTTTTTCAGGTTACAAAAATTGTGATTCACGTCTTACTTAATAAAGTGGTTTTCAGCCAGAAAGGTAATTTAATACTGAATCAGCTGCACTATGTTACAATTACAAATATACATTTTAGGGGTCAAAACAGATGCTTAACCCTGTAAAACCCTGCATGTACAATTATAATGAAATAAATATAATTTCTGGAAATGGAAGAGTATCATATTTGATACATCAAGCTTTTAGGCTTTATTGATTAAAATCAAGTATAATTAAATTGGCTGTACAGTAGAGGTCATGTCAGTTTAAATGACTTTAAACTGGATTAAAATGAATCTCATATTACTTAAAAATTATGTTGAAATTCATTCAATTAATTTGATGAGTTAAAGTAATGAAAAAAGCATATGTTGCCATGTATATATATAGCTTGTACCATAGGAGAAAAAAAAAAACACCTCAGTTTTATTCAGAGGCACAAACTGAGCAAAAATTTAGTGCAGTTGCTGAGGTTTATGACCAAAATGTAAGATGAAATTCTCAGCTTGTAATGTACATATAATGCGTGTAATTTTAGTTGTGTGTCGAGATCCTCCAGTAATATGTCTTGAGGTTATATTTAAATGCTTAATTTTATGATCAAAGCTCTAGAAATTTTTATTGTGGGGGTAAAACATAATAATAATGCAATGCAATACAATCATGACTGAGAAATGTACATATAAATATTTCTCAAAAGCCTGATGTATCATATTTGATACATTTTAATGTGATTTTTCTAAAAATTAAGTAAACCTAAGCTGTTCTATCCATCAGCTTATTATAAATCCTCATCGAATCACAAGAAAGCAGTTATCTTGGAAATTTTGAATGTCTGCTAGGCAGAAGAATCAGATAACAAACATAATTCGTTTGTGACATTAAAAGCAATAATATGTGGCCCTGCATGAGCTCATCTTCTTAGCATGTGCACTTTGCAGCAAAGCACATTCAAAATTACAGTAACAACGTAAAATACTCCCATATGGCTTTATTCCCTGGCCAAGATCTATTTTAGATACATGCTAAATATTTGTTGTACTACACAGCCTAAGGAAATATACATTTTTCAAACTGAAATGATATATACAACATTTTTTTCTGGTCCTCAAATTTGATTGGCTGAGAGGACTGCAATATTCTAGTGATAACAGAACTCCAACCGTTTCACCATTTGTGTCACTCCACTTTTGGTATTCCTTACAGCGAGTGTCATGCCAGACGCCAAAATCCACTATAATTTCATAAATAATTCTGTTTTTGTGTCACAGAATGTAGTTATAAGAGTTTTGTTGTCTTGTTTAGACTTCAAATATGCGGTTTGTTAATAAAGGTAATGTCTATTTGAAAATTTGCTAAGATGTTTTCGGAGATGTGAGCTCCAGGGCGTCAGCAGCTGTTCTCATGAACCCGCCGAGAGCAGCCTTACCTTGGCCAGATCTTCTGGAATTTGCCGCTGACACTGATGTTTCTATAACATGAGATAAAATTTGTTTTTGGGTAAATCTAATGGACAGACTTCGGTCTCATTAATCTGTTATTTATTTCAGAACAAATAGGGCAAAATCTCATCCCTTAATTTTTTATATTTTTTTGCTCACTTGGTTTCTATCTGCGCTCAGCTCCACTCATGCTGGCAAAACTCGCTCTCCTGCATGTTGCACCCATAATCATGTGATTCAAATCAAAGCTTGCAAGGCAGAAGGAGGCCATCAGGGAGATTATGCTACAGATTGCTTTTTTAACATGCTGTACAAGCCCACACACACATTTGAATAGAGGACACACACACACACACACACACATGAAGACACAAACCAACATTTTATATATAAAATGTAAAGATATTCACAGCTAGATGAGCTTTTCCTTTGGGAACAACAGTTTAGTTCCGGTACATTTGAAGTCACTTTTTAACATGGCGAGACCCCCAAAAAAAAGGTGGGAGGAAAAAAAATCACAGTAATCTGCTGTGAACTGAATGAATAATGGCTCACGGCTCATTTCTGACAGCTGCCTGATAGGCCTCAGACAAATTAAAAAGGTCAGACTCACAGAGAGTTGTTAATAGCTCAAAGGCTTGTTGTGGTTTATTAAGCATTGAAAAGGTGCACAGAATTGCCTGATATGTGAAATGAACTCCTGTGCAAGGCAGTTTAACTGATCTGAAATCTGAAAGGGCGGTTTTAATACTGATGATGTCAAAGGGATAGATATGTTGTAATTTCTCACCCTCACTTCAATCCAACCCATGACTTTCTTTCTATTGTGGAACATAAAATTTACTTTACAAAATTTACAAACAACACTGGACCCCATTGACGCTCATTTAATAGACAAAAAGAAAGAAAGAAAGAAAGAAAGAAAGAGAAAGAAAGAAAGAAAGAAAGAAAGAAAGAAAGAAAGAAAGAAAGAAAGAAAGAAAGAAAGAAAGAAAGAAAGAAAGAAAGAATGTTGTTTAGTTACAAAATAACTTAACAGGTATTCTTGAATTGAAGTTCTCATCAACACCAAGGTGTTTTTTATCCAAAAGAAAACAGCCCACAGATCTATTGGCAGCTTAAGACTATTAATCAACAGACCTGATTGTGGAGTCCAAGGCCGTTGATGGGAACATTTAACATTTCCACTAAGCTCACGGGCTGAAATCTTGCAACACACATGGCTAACCTGACTTTGACTGCAGCTAGACTGGCCTCATTCAGGTTGCCTTAACTGTAAGCAGAAATTTTTTAAACTAATCACTGTTTGACCCTCTCCTCATTACAGAAATGATGTTTGTTTAGTGATTGTGTAGACACCAATTACCCACAAACTGAGTGTTGAAACAGAGACTGGAATGCTGTGATCTATCTTTGACTCCCAGTGATTTCTCTTATTTGATATAAACAGCACTTAAAGGTGAACCTTGTAATTTTGGTAATATCTTATTGGCACGAATGCTATAATTTTGCAAAAGCAAAAATCCTTGGTCAGTTTTAACCAGTTTTTCTTACATTTTCTTCACAATTCACAGCCTACAACACATCTACTGTATCTGCTAACTAAAACATATGTGCTATATGTGCTAAAAGTAAAAGAATAGACAAGTAAGATCATAATTTTGTATTTAATACAAGAAGTCAGAAGAGGTTTGCAGTGTTGGGTTCGAGTCCACCCAAGTCGAGTCCGAGTCTTTAACCAATCGAGTCCGAGTCGAGTCCGAGTCCAACTAAACACTACTGTTTGTCGGTATCTTAACCTTGTTTTAACCTTTACAACTAGAATAAGGCAATGACAATTTAAATGTAAAAAAGCAAACCTCTATTGCATATTGCTATTTGGATTTTTGATTTCACACCATCTCATAATTAGTGTCCTGCTCAGCAAACTTTAAAGTCATGTAACAGAAGTTGTAACTTATGTATTGTGACATAGGGCAGGACAGGACTTGACTTTATTTGCTGTTATATAGTAAATGTATAAATTCAACAGGGTGAGTATAGGAAGCTTAATGAATGAGACCTGAGGAGTAGAAAATTCACCTCTTATCTCTGATTGTGGATATATTTTGGGTTTTATATGACGAAAAGTAAAACCTTAGACAGGGTAGATGTCATTTTATTTAATTTTTTTCTTGGATGAAAATGAGGCTGTAAAGGGGACAGTTTTTAAGTAGAATCTATGGAGGCCATGGAATGAAAGAGTAAAAAAAAGTACATTTGAGTTTATATTTCAAAATTCTGACTTCATTTTTACAATTCCGAGATTATATCTCACAATTTTGATAAGAAATGACATTCTCCCTTTTCCCCTCAGCTCAAAATTATTGGTTTAAATCCAGAGGTGGGTAGAGTACCCAAAATCTGTACTCAAGTAAAAGTACAAGTACTTATGGAAATATTTACTCAAGTATGAGTAAAAGTAACAATCTTAATAGTTACTTGAGTAAGAGTAAAAAAGTATCCGATGGAAAAAGTACTCAAGTAGCTAGTTACTAGTTACTTCTGATCTGATTGATATGAAATAGCCCAAAAAAAAAGACTTTTTTTTAAATATAGAAAATCAGATAGGAGTCTAATCAAAAATGTTTTTAATACACAAATATAAACAAATATCAAGGAAGTAATTTTATTTCATTATATTTATTTCATCTAGTGTATCTGCAGAATTTTAAAATATTGATTTAAAGCAATTCATAACCATTTTTAAGATCTGCAAAAGTAAAATAAACAGTAATGGGATTGGACAATATTAAGCCATAAAATGGCATGATTTAAAATTCAGATACAGTTTCACACAAAAACAAAATATGTTACACTATGGCATTTCATCCTGTATAACATTAAAAGGGATAAAGAGAGTATATAATTTATTATATTTATTTAAAACATAAATATTACTGTACTTGTTTAGATTTTTAGAAGGCACCTTAACTTTTTACATTTACTACTCTGTGTTTGCTGCATAAAAACATGGGTCGATAATTGCAATCATGACCATAAACAGCTGAAAAAATGTATTGGAAACGAAAAATGCATTCTCTGTCACGAGAGGGCGCTATAGGAGCGCTGAAATATTACGGTTTCCATAGTAACAGCTGTATACACAGCAGTATTAAGGCCGCGATCACACCAAACGCGTTTTTGCAGTTGGAGGCGCCTCTTTTGAATGGTTTTCTGTTGGCAGTGAGCGTTCTGCGTGCTGTTTATGCGCCCCCGGCGCCTCGCGTTTTCGCCGCCTGCTGCGCCTCGCGTTTTTGCAGGAGCGCTCTGAGCGCCTGAAGTTGAAAAAAAATCAACTCTGAGCGGAAAAACGCCCAACGTCATTCGCGTTCTTTTCCATTGTCCAATCGAATGAATGGAGAGGCGGGCCTTCTGTTGTGGTGATGAAAGTTTACCGTTGCTTAAAAAGTCCAGAGACTGCTGTCTGTCGTGGGTAACCCGGAGCTGTATTATTTAGGGTTTCTGCTAATATGACAGTTTACTTAACAGCAAAAAACTAAGATTTTAGAGCACTCACGCTATAATCCTTTGATTTGACTGACAGGACAGCTGTTTTGGTCGTTGCTTAGCAACATAAAAAAACCGCAGCACACTGCTCTTTTATTAAAAGTCACCAAAAAAGGCAGTGCTGTGCGCCTCGCGTTTTTAGAACTAAAAGACGCGTTCGGTGTGATCGGGGCCTAAGGCAGTTTTATCAGACATGAAATGAAAATTCCAACGACACGTTTCTGAGGACAGTAACGGAGGAACGCCATCAAATGTAGCGGAGTAAAAGTAAAGTTTTTTCTCTATAAATGTACTTGAGTAAGAGTAAAAGTACCTATCTTTAAATATACTCTAAAAGTACTAGTTACCCCAAAAATTTACTCAAGTAAATGTAACGAAGTAAATGTAATTCGTTACTACCCACCTCTGTTTAAATCCCACACTTCTGACATTTTTCCCCTCAGAACTGACAAACTTGCTTCTGTTGAGTTCATTTGAGTTATAAAGTGAAATAAAACATATAAACAACATATAAAAAATTCTGAATTGTGAGATAAAATAGGTAAATTTAATATGATGCAGTCTGCTGCAGCAGGTTTACGTTGCTGTTGCTTTAAGACCGGGCGCACAGATCATATATTTTGACACATCTGTATTTCTCTCAACTGTTCAAATTCACTCAAGACAAAACCGACTGGATTTTCATGAATACTCTCCAAGACGGTGCAATTTGACATAACTTTTCGTGTAAGTGTGTAGCAATAACATGCAAAAGAAAACTTAATTGTGCATAGAGTCAGTAAAATTTCCGTCAACTGTGCCTGGACTCGGCTGGACTTGGCAATAATTCCCGAGATATATATATATCATATTGTATATGATATAATATATATGTCATATTGTATTACCATTTTCTAAACTACATTGAATAAACAGTGATAATGTGAGAAATATTGAAGGTGTCTGAATAAATTTTGGTTTGACTGTTATACAGTACATCAATAAATAACATCAATAAAAGCCAGTCTGAGAAATTGCTGTAGAGGTCAAAAGTGCACCATGTGCAGTAGTTGCACTGCACACTAGGGTTTTATTGTATATTTCTGTCCTTAAAGCTGTTACGCAACACAGTTCACCCTCCACTTCTCTTTCTGTTACCTCATAGAAACTGAGAATGAGTATGAAAATAGACCTCTGTTTCTCACAGCTAGTGATATAAAAGCTCTGAGGTCACTACAGAAACACGTGTTAAAAAAGAGCTTCCAAATGGAATCAGTCATCTGATTAAGCCTTTTCATCTCATATTACATAAACAGAGTTGCACCGATGAGTAAGGACATATATCTTGTGACAATTACTGTATTAAGTCCTGAAGTGCATCATGCTTGTTTCAGAGTCTCAGATGACGTGCACAGAGTCCATGTTTGTGTTTACCAGGTGCCTGTATTGATACACTAGCCCATTGTTGGAGAGATTTTGGGCCTGTTAGGTTTTGATTAGGTACTGGATGAGTAAACCCCTCTGGGTGCTGGTCAGAGCACAAACAATGAGGAGACAGGTGATCAGCTTTATACTTTGTTTTGTACTTTGGCAGAGAAAGGTGATTTAAAGTTAAAGCAGACCTATTATGCCCCTTTTTGCAATATGTAATATAAGTCTCAGGTGTCCCCAGAAGGTGCCTGTGAAGTTTCAACTCAAAATAGACCACAGATCATTTATTATGTCATTTTGAAAATGCCTATTTTTTAAATGCAAACGAGCTGCTGCTCCCTGCCCCCTTTTCCAGAATAGGGCTGTTCCTTTATAACTGGTAACTCAGATACAAAAACTCAGTTAAAAAACATATGTTAGGTTTTAATTAACATGTCTATCACTCTGAAATCATCCGTTTTAAACCATATTAGTTTTAACGGTTTTCTGAGCGCACAAATCTGAAGTAAACTATTTTTCTTTTCATGTCTTATTGCGCTTAAACTGTCAGATACACATAAGTTTATGTTAAAAACACACATGAGTTACAAATACAGTCGGTTATGCGGTGCGCAATGACAGTTGGGTAATTTTCCCCGTCCACTTCTTGTGAAGTGATGTACCGATGTTCCCTTATTCCCTATGCCGTTCGCAGTGCCCTTCCAACTGAACATGTTCGCTCCCTTCGGTTTGGAATCTCACTTAAGATGGCGGAATACCCTGTGAAGTCCACTTCGCAGTCCACTTACGGTCAAATGGAACACACCTAACACACACTGGTAGGATACTAAGATATGTAATCACGATTAGCATATCACTTCAGTACACTGTATCTTAATGTAACTAGCGTTATAGTCTATAGAACTTTATATAAAAGTAAAAGGTACTTACCTTTTGCAGTTTGAATGACCTTTAGCTGCTGGTAAAAAGTCCATATTAACGTTTGTTGTTCTCAATCTTCATTCCACAACCAAAACTCACTCAAAATATGAATTAAACATTCAGACGTAAAATAATCCATGTGAAAGCCGTTGCTAGAGGAGCGACCAAAGCAGACTGCAACAGAGGCCGATCGGCATATTCAAATTTGACCGGGAAACGGCTCCCTACTAGTCATTGGCCAGAATAATTAACGGCAGCGATAATCAAACGCTCATTGGCTGTCGCCGGTACCGTCATAGATTGCGACTTGCCGTGTTTCCGCCTGTAATGCGTGTTTTAAATAAGAAACGCGCGTCAACTGAGCGATAGTGAATTCGGTATAGCGTTTTCAGCGTTTAACAACTTAAATTATGCCCTGCTCCTCACACTAAATTATTATCCTACTGTATATTCCACCAGAGAGGACTGCGACTGCAACGTATCTCATTTGGACTACTGTGGTATTGCTTTTTGACACGACTTCTGCAAATAAATTATACACTCACTCTTTATTGGTTAATTTGTTCTTTATAAAAATAAACCATTTTTAATGCAATACATTTTTATTGCATGCTTACATGATTTGTGGATTTTAAGACTGGTTTTCTATTTTATACATATTCTACTTCTGTTTTAATGTAAAATACACCTAAATATAAAACTAATAAGATTTACTTTCAAATTACAAAAAGAACATTAAATTGTTAGTATGGACATAAACCTTAAAGGAACCGTATGTAGGATTGTGGCCAAAACTGGTACTGCAATCACTTTCAAAATACTGTAGAACGGTGTATCCCCTCCCGCTCCCCCTCTGACTCGAGGTTGCCAGCTAAGCTGCAGGAGTAGGCTGCTTCCAAAGGAGCTTCTAATGACAAGTGACGAGTCTTACACAGTAATTTGTTTTTCTTCTGTTAATTATGTTTATGCTTCACAAGAGATGTTTTGCGAAGTAATTATGTATCGCAAAAATTTACAGATGGCGATTAGCCAAATATTTCGTAAAGATGTACTGTAATACCACATTTCAGTCGGAACATAGATTGTTTTCATACCCTGCTAGTGGTGCGATATAAAGCTTTTTATGAACGCATTTAGCACGGCCGACCGTGGAAAATCCACTGAGTACTGAAGCAAAGTTAGCCAAACATAGATGAATCTTACCTGTCAAGGAGAAAATTAGCAACGTTGGCGTCTGTCTTCAAATACTTCTCCGTTTTCAGCCGTCTCCATCTTTCAAGGCATCTCCTATACCAATCCTTGTTTTATTTCGGACTTTGTCACGACGTATTTCGGATTCATAACGAGGTCTTTAGGTTTCGTAACTTTATACATGTTTTATCCGACTCGTTCTTAGCAGCAGCTGTAACTAACTAGAGCATAGCTGGCAACCCGTCTCACGAAACTCTACTGACTTCGTGATTGGTAGATAGCTGGAGGGTGGCGCCTCAGACCAAAACACAAAACGACAACAATAACATCAGTTGAGGGCTGCAACTCTCACTTTTAAATGACAATATCTTGGCCGCACCACTGTTGTCAGTGATATAAGTATTTGAAATGAACATGATTTCTTAATGTCTAGTGACATGTAAGGGCCATTTTATGATTAACTGACATAAATTTCTTACATACGGTTCCTTTAATGAGCTACATTATTTAATTACAGATTGTTTTTGTAATTTTACATCAATGTGTAAGTAATTTAAGAAAACAGAAAAAATACTGTAAAAAATACAATAATTTTTTGTATAAAAAAATGAGAATTCCTGTAATTTGTCATTAATGGAATAATACTTAAAATAACAGTTAAGTTGTTAATTTACAGATATTGTTTGTAATTTTACAAAGTTTTTTAACATAATTTAAAATAACACAAAAAATGCTGTAAAAATAATACAGTAATTCTCCTGAATAAAAAAGAAAAATACTGTAATTTGTCTTTAATGATATAGGACCTAATATAACAGTCAAGTTGTTAGTTTACAGATATTGTTGTTAGTAATATTACTAAGTTTGAATTAAGTTTTTGAATTAACTTAATTATTAAGTTTTGAATGTAATTTGAAATAACAGAAAACTACTGTAAAAAAGTTAGTTATTTTCTGTAAAATTCGTTTTTTTTTTTTTACAGTGATAATATACAGTAAATAAATCAATAAATGCACTGCTCTCTTGTCTCCTTTGAGGCTGGGACTCTAAAAAATTTTCAGTTCTCATCTGTGCAGCCAGAGAAGGAACAGTTAGCATGCTTTGCTCAAACTTTTGCCAATAGCGTTAAAACTGGATTTTCATGACATGTCCCCTACAGGTTTTTCTTCTAACGTTTATATGTGACCCTGGACCACAAAACCAGTCATAAGGGTCAATTTTTTAAAGTTAAGAATTTTACACTTCTGAAAGCTGAATATATAAGCTTTCCATTGATATGTGTTGTTAGAATAGGACAATATTTGATCGAGATACAACTATTTGAAAATCTTCAATCTGATGGTGCAAAAAAATCTAAATATTAAGAAAATAAATTAAAGTTGTCCAAATTAAGTACCTAGCAATGCATATTACTAATCAAAAATTAAGTTTGGATATATTTACGGTAGGAAATTTACAAAATATCTTCATGGAACATGATCTTTACTTCATAATGATTTTTGGCATAAAAGAAAAAAAATAAATTTTGACCCATACAATGTATTTTTGGCTATTGCTACAAATATACCCGTGCTACGGGTATATAAGACTGGTTTTGTAATCTAGGGTCACATATTTTATTCCAGCTAGGTAATCTAATATTTATATCTTAAATATTTTTTACAACAGTTTTAGGTAACAATAATAGCACTACACCGTTTTCGCTCATTTGTCCACGATTGTGGTAAAATCTATCATCAGATAAACTTACACATAAAACAATAAACATTTTAGCCACTTTATATGTCTGTCAAAACGTTTATTATGTCCACAAAACAGTTGTGGACTGGACTTTAAATGTATGTATTATAACCAGAAGGTGTGGCTGCAGGGCTACACTATATTTGTCCATCCTATGTCAGTGCACAGGAGTGTGAATCATACGAGGCGTACATATGTGCAATTTCCTTTCTGACAGATGATTGATTGATTCTTGTGATGTCTTAAGATGAAAAGTACCGTATTGTGTATAATGTACATACCACATAACCGCACACACATTGAAACATACATGCACACACATGCGGCACACACACAACATGTTAGACTTGTCTCTTTAAGTATGCATTGTGATTGTTATGGGTGTGGTGTTATCATGGCTCTATTAAGATGTCAGTTAAACTTATCTTAGCTTGTGTAAAAGAAAAACAACCTCTAAAAACATACTCCGGTTATGTGACCACATCAGTTAAAGATGAGCTGACTTTCCCATAATAAAACGGAACTGTACCATCTGCTGCTCATAGAAACAGTACAATAGTGCTATATTTACTTTCGATTTAACAGTCAAATATAGTCAGTTTTATTTGTATAGCACTTTTCACAATGTGTATTGTTTTAAAGCAATGACTAACTAAAAACCACAGTTAGTTTGAGATTAATTTTCAGTTTCAGTTCCAGGTACAATCAGACGTTTGTTGTCTGCACTTTACTTTATGCATGAAAAAACTTGCAATGTGTAAACCAAAAGTGTAATGTGATCTAATGGTCATAGGTAATTAAAAGTGCCTTGAGGATATCACTGTAGCATGTCATGAAGTTATTTTCCTTTGGAAACACAATTAGCATAACTTACTGACTTTATGTTTTAAAAATAAATTTGACTCATATCTTGCATACTGACCCTCGTATGGAGTGCCAGGTCACTCCAGATCACAGAATGATATGATAATGTTACACTGAAGACTGGAGTAATGGCTGCTGAAAATTCAACTTTGCATCACAGGAATATTTTACATTTTAAAATATATTCCAATAGAAAACTGTTGTTTTTACTGATCTCTAATGGCTGGACATACACACTGGTTTTATGTTCTAGGCTTTAGCGGGTTGAAAGTAGAAAGTAGATAAAGCGGTACACCAAATGGTAGCTCCAAAGGTGAAACATCTTGATCCCCAGTTTTGCTGGACCTTTTACAAACTTCATGTTTTGAAATCTATAATTAGCTAGACAGAGACAGAGCAATCATTGTTCATTCCTTTGAGCTTGGGTCCAGACAGATGATACATGAGTTTATATTTGTGAAGCCGTGGTTATGAGTAACGGTGGGAACTGACTCAACTGAGGAACCTGACAATATGATTAAAGAGCCCTTAAAAACAGCACTGATCTGACCCCCTGGCTGGAACAAGCCTTTTCAGACGCCAAAAAAGTAGCTTTGTCTGTTTGTAAAGGAGAGCTCTGTATGCCGACAAAACACAAGGTTCATTTATCATAAGCAAACTACAGGGCATAAGTAAGATTAATCGAAAACGTTAGATACTCATGTTTTTTTGTAGCAGAGTTTTACTCTTTTTCACAAATGGCACTAGTCTTATAAATTATGTCCAAATGTGAATAAGTGCATACTAGCATAATACACAGCATTGAGACTTGTATGGCTTAATATAAAGCAAATTATGTCTCTTACTGAAATATGTAGTAGAAAACTCATGAAAAATGTACGTTATTTTAAAAATCTACATAGTTTTATACATATTTTGGACTATGGGGGGGGGCGCCATTATTTCAATGACGTGAAATGGTTGTACTAGGTGCTACCTGTTACTATTTTTACCTCAACACAATTTGGAAAATAAAATATTGATACGATGACCACAGCTACTGAAATCACTTACAGGTGGTGATGGATATAAGCGTAGGCTTAAACCAAATTGTCTAAACACCCTGATATCGAGTGAAATCCACGCTGAGAAACTTCTTCAGTGGTTGTGGCGTTATGACAAGCATCGGCATGTTTACACCCTGCCAGGATGGCATCTAGCGTTTCTTGTCTCTGCCGTTTGTAAGCTCTTTCAGTAGCTGTGGTCTACTAAAAGCCTCAAAGGCATCAGGGCTAAAGTAGAGAGAAGAAAGACACAGGTCTTTAGGAAGTTTTATTCATCCACAGGCATCTTCCCATTCTTTTCTCCTCTTCTTATCGCTAGGAAAGCAGTGAAGACTTACATAGCTTCTGTTGTTGCCCTTCGACTGAAAATTACTAAAAGCCGCACAATGTGGCATCATGTCAGTATTTTATTTTCCAAGTTGTTTATAATGAGTTGTGTTGTGGTAAAAATAGCAACAGGTAGCACCAGTAGCTCAACGAATGCAGCCATTTCACATCATCAAAATAATGACGCCCCCTTACAATGTAAAATATGTATAAAACAATGTGGACTTTTTAAATAATGTAAATCTTTCATGGGTTTTCTACTACACATTTCAGTAAGAGACATCATTTATGTTATATTAAGTCTCAAGTCTTAAAGGATTAGTTCACTTTTATAACAACAATGCACAGATAATGTACTCACCCCCTTGTCATCCAAGATGTTCATGTCTTTCTTTCCTCAGTCGTAAAGAAATTATGTTTTTTTTTTTTGTTTTTTTTTGAGGAAAACATTTCAGGATTTCTCTCTTTAAAATGGATATGGATGGAGCCCCGAAGTTTGAACTTCCGAAATGCACTTTAAATGCACTTTAAATGCAGCTTCAAAGGGCTCTAAACTATCCCAGTCGAGGAGGAAGGGTCCTATCTAGCAAAACGATCAGTTATTTTCTAAACAAATTGACAATTTATATACTTTTTAACCTCAAATGCTCGTCTTGTCTCATCTCTGCGCAGCACATACGAAGTGTGTGTGTGATTCGGGTAAATACAGTTAGGGTACGTCTAAAAATTCCCATCTCGTTTTCTTCCCTAACTTCAAAATCGCCTTAGATCGCTGCAAAAGTACCGACATAGTGTTTACAAAGTGAACATACAAAGAAACTCAAATGCCCTTAACAAAAAAAAAAAAAGGTAAAAACTGCATTGTAGGATGATTTTGACATTGAAGACATAAACGGGATGGGAGTTTTTAGACATACCCTAACTGTATTTACCCGAATCACACACACTTCGCATGTGCTGCGCAGAGATGAGACAAGACGAGCATTTGAGGTTTAAAAGTATATAAATTGTCAATTTGTTTCGAAAATAACTGATCGTTTCGCTAGATAAGACCCTTCCTCCTTGGCTGGGTTTAGAGCCTTTTGAAGCTGCATTTAAAGTGCATTTAAACTGCATTTCGGAAGTTCAAAGTTCAGAGCGCCATCCATATCCATTATAAAGAGAGAAATCCTGAAATGTTTTCCTCAAAAAAACATAATTTCTTTACGACTGAGGAAAGAAAGACATGAACATCTTGGATGGCAAGGGGGTGAGTACATTTTCTGTGCATTGTTGTTATAAAAGTGAACTAATCCTTTAACACCCGGGGGTTACCTTCAAATAGATTTACTTTATTTTAAAAAATCTGCATGAGCACCTTTTAGCAAAATGCTGAGTAAATCAGTCTGCGCTTTGTTTCCCGGCGGACCGAAAATAAACGCGACTCTCGCGTCTCCCAGAAATCCGGTCAAATTCAACTAATCAGATGACGACTTCGACATTCCTAAAGTGTTTCCAGTTAAGCGTACCATATGCATCAGACGTTTAGCCAACGTTCCGTGGGCGTGACGTCTGAGGCTGAGACTATAGTCTGAGTAACAAGGCAGTATGCTATTCTGAAGAAAGCCTTAAAGAGATCACTCCAAAAAAACCTTTTGTTTTTGCCAATAAAAAAAGTCTTTCATTTGTATCATATGAAAAAAAAATTATGACACATTTACAAAAAAAGGAAAAGAAAAAGAAATGCAAATGGTGTGGAACGGCATGAGGGTGAGTAAATGATGGCAGAATTTTCGATTTTGGACGAACTATCCCTTTAAATTGCCTCAATGTACTGGATGTGTATTTTCATAGTTAAGTAATGCCAGACTTGGAGCTTGCCTGTTGTTGGGAGTCTCTTGCCAAGTTTCTCTTTAGAGTTGAAAGGGATTCTCTGTAAGTTTAGTTGGGGGATTTGTCCATGTTTTAATGCATTTCAGAGCTTTATAAGCCACGCATGATCAGTCAGGCGTTCGCCCCCCTGGTGAGACTCCCTGTTGGGGTTTCCCCCACCACGTCACAGGTGGAGTCCAAACCGACCAAGAACCAGATGCAGAAACAGATGATATTTTTTTTCTTTTCCTCCTAGAGCACACTGACTTTCCTGCAAAGAAAAATGACTATGTCAGATTTGGAACTGTTTCTTTTCATGCATATTTAAACAAAGAATGTTGAAAAAAGGCCGCACACCAAAGACTGTTCGCCGAAAGTAACAGGGCACAATAAATCACTGAGTTACAGTACACTGTGTTCACCGACCCAATGCCATATAACAAACGGATTGAAATCTCTTCCATGTAACTAGAAACATAATATGTTTTGATGGGTTTGGCCTGTCAGTATCATATTATATTTTTTCCAAATTCATGTGCCGCTTTCTATGAATATCGTACTCAAATATAAAATTAACCAAGCTTGTATTCCAACCCTTCAGACTGGTGCTTTGGTCCATCCAACTTGGTCTTGACCTTTATGACTATTGAAATGGTTCAATTCTGGTGATTCACCTTTTTTCCTGATCATTTGTTGAAAAGCAAAAAGTTTCAGACTCATTCTGTTTCTTATTCATGAAAATTCCTGTGCAATTCATATTCAAATGTTATTTTGACGATAAACAGTACTGCGTTGTTCGTCGCGTAGGTGGTTCTTGGCGACACCGACACTATTTGTTGTGTCTATATGTTGGAGAAAAGAAAAACCTACCATATTTTGAGCCATTGGTAATATAACTGCCATATTGTAGGACATTATCCAAAGAACCAGCATTCTCATATCTGTCTTTATCCACCTCCACATCCTGGCCCTCGGGCCTAGACTGCACTGCGTGGGCCCCGGCATGTGTGCTTGTGTGTTTTGACCTATAGATGCAGTGTTGACATAGCGCTCGGTACTGCATAAGCTGATAAAATACAAGCATTCGGGCTGCTGTGCTCAGGTCCTGCAGTATTACACAATCAGAGCCCTGGCCTGTGTATTGTGATATTTTAATATGAGGGATTTTAGCACCGGAGGCATTTTAAATGATGTTTGTACTGTGGTGTTCTTCAAAGTAAAACTATATAAAAGAGAAGCTAGCATTACACAACTACTTCCCATGAGGCAATGGTGTACGTAATCTTTGACTTCACAGTAACTTTAACATCTAACTTTAACATCATATGTAACCACACACTGATGCTGTTTTAAAACCTAGTCAGCTGCGGTCGGAAGCAATATTTTAAGGAATTATGGCGTTTACAAGCCATCATTTAATTTAATAATTATAATATACATATACATAAAATTGTTGTTTATTTATTTATTTTAGCCTTTTTTCTATACATTCTTTTAAATTTCCTCTTTATCCACTTAGGAGCCAAGAGGAAAACAATTCCTCTCTTACCTTTGCCATTTACACTATCCTTTCCCTCTCCACGTCGTCTCTCTCTCTCTCTCTCTCTCTCTCTCTCTCTCTCCTCTCTCTCTCTCTCTCTCTCTCTCTCTCTCTCTCTCTCTCTCTCTCTCTCTGATAGGATAATCTGGAGAGTGAGCGTCAACCCATGTGAGGATGGGATTACACTTTTATTTGCAGAGTTTTTATCCTGCTTGCCATCTGTCAGTGGTACACACGAGAGACACAGAAAGCGGCTTTGACTTTTAGGGTCCATTTCTGACCACTTTTGTCGATTATCACCTCACGTGTTTGCAGAAAAAAAAAATCTTAAAAAATTAGCAACAATCATATTGGGCCATATCATAATACAATAAATAATAATAATAGTAACAATAATAATAAAAAAC
>NC_133366.1:13279035-13396970 GCF_049309525.1 Garra rufa
CGTCAGTCTGGTGTTGTGGGGGCATTTCCACGCACCGAAACGTGACGCTGAACGAAACAAACTGTGATTGGTTGTTTGACATGTCAGTCAAACGGTCTTATGGGCGGGCCTTGGCCAATGAAAGCTGCCATGAATTCCAGACCTTCAGCCGTCAGTCTGAAGGTCTGGCTACGCGAGACTAGTAATAGTTTAATTAAGACATTTAAGTAATTTTTATAAATGTGCTTAGAAAGAAAAAAAACATTGCTGGGTGTGCATCTTGAGACAAAACAAAGGCACTGATATATTTTTAGATCAGTCAGTGCAAGTTTCTTTCACTTGAAACAGTTCAGTCTTATATTTTAGTCTAGGACTAGCTTAAGCCTTGTCTGTGAAACTGGGGGTTAGTGTCTTAAATATTACAATATGCCTAGAGTGTGTTTTTTTAAGAGAATAAAGATCTGATCTTCCATGATCTCTCGACTTTAAAAGTGACCTATTATGCCCCTTTTTACAATATGTATTATAAGCCTCAGGTGTCCCCAGAATTTGTCTGTGAATTTTCAGGTCAAAACACCCCACAGATCATTTATTATATAATTTTGAAAAGGCCTATTTTGAGTGAAAGCAGAAACATGCTCTTTAAATGCTGCTCTCCGCCCCTTTTCCAGAATAGAGCTGTGCCTTCTGTTTGGTTTGATTATCATGTCTATCGTGCTGAAATTATGCATTTTAAACCATATTAGTTTAAACTTCTGATACGTGCACAGAAATCAGCTGTCACACAGCAAGTGAGTACTTAAACTAAGTTCTCTTTCATGTCTTATTGCACTTAAACTGTCAAATACACACAAGTCTATGTTAAAAACACAGAGGAGTTACAAAAACAGTCGGTTTGCTTTGCTCAATCTTTAATCATGGCGTTAAAACTAGTACACTGTTTTCGCCTGCGAAAAAAATAAAGTGGGTGGAAACGTGCAAATTAAGGGGCGGTAATGTTATAAGAAGATCCCCTTACCACATCACTTGGGCTTGTTTTTTCACATTAGGATTACCAAAACAGTTACTGGGTTATCCTTTTTCACATTTTTTAAGATGTTAGATGCACTGGGGACCTGATTATAGCGTTTAAACGTGAAAAAAGATTTTCATGATATGTCAGCTTTAAATCTTTTACCCACCATCCTTAAAGTCCTCCCGCAGTGGAGCTCAGCTTGAGGTCAGTGCTTCACCCTTCAGGATCCGTCTTGTCCTTCATCACCTGCAATTAACAGCACTGCCTGCAATCTGATCCTGGAGCCCTACGGGCGACTCCTTCTGTCAGCTTATCACATCCCCTGCCTTGTCTGCTTCAGTTCCTACAGCGCTCCAAAGTGTCTTCCAGGCAAAAGCTATTAGATCCTATATTCCCCTCAGCAAGAGATTTATCCCTAGATAATTAAGTCTACTGATGTACGTCATGTATGAGGTTGCTACAGGTCCTGGTGTTTAATGTAATGAGAATGCACCCTTAGGTGTGAACAAAAGATCTAGAGAACTAGAGTAAAGAATTTTCTCAGAGGAGAAATGAATATGATATCTGACATATGGCATGTAGTAATCCACAGGCATGGGCAGGTGTCAACACAAACACTCATAAACATACTGCATACCTACTCTTGTGAAAATCTCCTGCAGGCTTAAAAAAAATTGATAATAAAATAAAAAAGAATTATATCTGTCATCATTTACCAACCTCAAGTCATAGCTGCTCTTTTCTATATGTGACCTTGGACCACAAAACCAGTCTTAAATAGCCAAGTATATTTGTACACTGTAAAAAGTTTTCACCAGTTTCAACTTAAAAACTTAAGTTTAGCAGCTGCCTTAAGTTTTTAAGTTAAATCAGCTTAAAACTACAAGTTATTTTAACTTATCACAATAAAAATGAGTTGATATAACTTGTGAGTTTAAATGACTTGATTTAACTTAAAATCTTAAGGCAGCTGCTAAACTTAAGCTTTTAAGTTGAAACTGGTGAAAACTTTTTACAGTGAGGAAATAGCCAAAAATACATTGTATGAGTCAAATTATCGATTTTTCTTTTATGACAAAATTCATTGGCATATTAAATAAAGATCATGTTCCATGAAGATATTTTGTAAACTTCATACTATATCAAAACGTAATTTTTAATTCGTAATTTGCATTGCTAAGAAAAAAATGTAGATTTTTTTTCACCCTCAGATTCCAGATTTTCAAATAGTTGTATCTCGGCCAAATATTGTCCTATTCTAACAAACCATACATCAATGGAAAGCTTATTCAGCTTTCAGATGATGTATAAATATCAGTTTCAACAAAATTGACCCTTATGACTGGTTTTGTGGTTCAGGGTCACATATAATGAAAGTGAATAGTAACCAAAAACAAAAACACCCAACACTATAAAAACTTAAAAAGGCTATAATTAATATACTGTACATTTTATTATAGCTATTTCATTTTAGCTAAGAATCACCTAAAACAATCAAAGCCATTCAGAATTTACAGTTCTGAGGAGAAAGATTTTAGACCAATTACATTTCATTGTGGGCGGGGCTACCAAAGGCAGACACACAAGACAGATTTACATGGAAATGGCATTATTTGAAGTTTAATTAAGCCATAACTTGAGCCAGGTTTAACTATATTCGTGAGGACATATTTGGCTCTCAAAACTATAACCAAACACTCTCACCATCAACAACATACACATACAAACATTTCACAACAAGCAAACCCAAACATCCTGTGTCCACTTTAGCACATCTCTGTCCTCAGAAAACCTGCTTGGCTTGTTTTGAAAAGTCTCAGAATATAAATGTTCTCCACGGTGTCCTTTCAACAACTCTGAGAGTAAGAGCACTCACCTTAAACAATATATAATAGCAGGCTCTCCAGGCCAGAACTGTGACCAACTCGATCGATACTGCGTTATGAGAGCATTTGGCATATGCTTAATATGACTGCCAGGCCCTGACCAGATTTTTAAATATGTAACCGTTTTCTTGTATGCGCAGGGTCTTGAGGGAATCTGAGGGTTTGTGATCAAATCTGTTGTGGTGTGTAAGTTTGACTGTTGAGCTTCTTCCACCGTGGTTTACAGCCAGATTTCAGTGACGGATTGGCCCAAATGTAATCCTGAAACCACAGAGTGTATTAAAGCTAATACTTGAGGCTTCACCTCATTGGACATGCTTTAGCACCGACTCACAGTCAGATATATGTCCAACGCTCAAATCTGTGCGCTGCCAGAGAGTTTTAAAGAGAAACAGACTTTCTTTCTTGACTTCTTTCGGCTCTTTGTATGCTTCAGTCACCAGTTCACAAAGCGATGCATTAAAGCCTTTGTTTGCGGTAAACGCTCATGACTATTAATGTTTAGTTGATACTTGTTCAATGTTTAACTTCCTATTTTAGGGTAAAGCATTTACAGTGAGGTGCAAAGTTGAATAGTTTTATTCAGAGAGAATGTATTCAGTTGATCAAAATTGAACTTATATTAATCAAAGAGTCCTAACAAACATATTAGAATGATTTCTGAAGAATCATGTGACACTAAAACATAAATGATGCTAAAAATTCAGCTTTGGATCACTGAAATAAATTACATTTTAAAATATATTCAAATAAAAAACAACCATTTTAAATTCTAATAATATTACTGTTTTTACTGTATATTTGATCAGATAACTCTGGCTCGGTGACTTCTCTCAAAAACATATTGGCAGCAAACTCTTAAACAGTTTTGAATGTTTCAGTTTCAGTTACGCACACTGCTACCTTTCACTACTGATCGCAGGCTGAACCTGCGCCCAGCGTTCAAGCCAAAAGCCCTTTACTAAAAACCTGAAACATGTGCAGCCCAGTAAGCTGATATAACATCCATGTGGTTAGATGCGAGATAAGGTCACTCTAACTGCTGCTATAAAATTCAAAGTGAAATCTCTGCATGATTCTGTGTTGCGTTATAACGTATAAAGCTAAAATCGCAAGACATAAATTCTGAAAATGCCCATCTTGGTTATCTGGTCCAGTTCTTGCAGGCCTTTTCTAAAAACCGCAGTCATCAACACAGTCCATGACTGATGAAGAATCAAATTTACTCAACACAATATTTGAAAATATGGAACAGCTGGAGTGGATTAACACTGATATAATGAATAATAAACAGCTTGTAATGATCAGATCAGTCATTTCCATGATAAACATAACTTCTGCAAGTAAAACCATATGGACATCAGGATGCAGAGCCAGAGATAATGGCTAGTAGACAAAAAATCCATTCATCCATCTTTTAAGTAAGTATTTATTATTGCAATGATCTGTGCTTTAACTTCAATAATACTGAATCCTCCTTCACCAGGATATCTTACTTTTAAGTCTACAACTGGCTATAAGGCTCCTTTTAGATATTATCCTCCTCAATCTGTGTTCATGTGTGCATATTATTAAAACTCAATGACAGATCCTATTACCAGGTGACTTTTATCTCTTCTCATTGGTTCGTGGTCAGCTTACAACTCTCTTCTCTTTTATTAAATCCAATGAGTCCATCCCTCCACCCAGAATGTACTCTTAAATAAGGGCACATTGTATATTAAATAAATGAACACACTAAAGAGAGTTTAAGGCAGGGCTATTTATCGGGCAGTTTGTGAATTATAGCATGATCTCAGATTTTTTTCTCTTAGGTCTTTTGTAAAGGAAGCGTTTTCAATCTGCCATATTGGCGGTCAATTATTGTCAAGTTTGGAGTACTTTACACTAACAAAAGTTATAACAAACCAAGAAGAAGAATACAAAAACTGTCTGAGGAACAAAAGGCATTGGTTGGCCAAACTGAACCACCCTGTTGAAAAAAAACAGCATATGCTGGTTACGTAGGTTTTAATGCAGGTTTATGCTGGTCCTTTCCTTGTAAAAATCGCTCGTCAACTTTTTCTTGTCAAAAAAGGCACCAAGTGTGAACAAGTCCTCCTCTATACGATTTAGCAGCTTCCGCACATTTTTTTGTGTGGTTTATCAGAACAATGTATTCAGTACTTTAACCGTGCAATCCATGCTGTTGTTTACATCCATTTATCTCCAATATGGCCACGCATCCAGGTATCCAAACCGTGACATAAGTGCAAATCCTCTATACATTTAGAAATAAGGGTGCTTTAAAAGGTTCTTCACAGCGATGCCATAGAAGAACCATTCAGTCAAAGGTTCTTTAAAAAACATCTCTTTCTTACCTTTTTATAATCTGAAGAACATTCTTTCACCACAAAGAATCTTTTGTAAGCCAAAAGGTTATTCAGATGTTTAAGGCTCTATATGGAACCATTTAAACAAAAAGGTTCTTCTATGGCATCGTGAATCACCTTCATTTTTAAGAGTGTATGCTTTACACAAAAATTTTAATTCAACTTTTTTCAATTTAAATCTGTATTTAAAATTTGAATTTACATTTCACATTTAAATTCTGCTTAAACAGACACAAACTAAATTATACTATGCTGTACTTTTTTGCATATATGTATTGGGTTACTACTACGGTATGTAAATGATATGTGAATATGGTAATCATTCATCTGATTTTTATTAGCATTTGATACCACGGTTGCACCACGGTTTTTGCGAGGAGAGCTCCGATAGCTGTTTACTTCCCTCTCTCTCTCTCTCTCTCTCTCTCTCTCTCTCTCTCTCTCTCTCTCACTGCACATGTCTGTAATAATGAAAGCATCTAATGTTTCTTTGTAATATTTTGCACATGGTATGCTGCTGTACAAGAGATCTGTATTTGAATAGTCTTTTTGTTTAGAGACTTTATGAGTGTGTGTGCAAGTGTGTCTATAGACCCTCCTCGGCTTCTCTCTGCAGCTGCCTCCATATTTAGTTACTGCAGTGACTCAGTAGAACAGAGAGAATAATCTATAATCTCAGCTACTCTTGCTATATTGGATTTACTTCACGATACTATGGTATCGTTTGTGCACAATATGTCATGCTGGTTATGAACATTCACAAGTAGCAACTCTTGACTTGTGATTAGAAGCCTATTCTTGGTGGTATGATATGAAACATGTTTCGGGGGCACAATAAGCTAGTTTACAATCTATATCTTTCATTCATTTAAAAAAAAAATGCAAATTACCCCATGATTTACTCACCCTCAAGCCAACCTAGGTGTATATGACTTGTTTCTTTCAGACAAATACAATTGGAGTAATATTAAAAAAATGTCTTGGCTCTTCCAAGCTTTATAATGGCAGTGAATGGCTGTTGAGATTTGGAAGTCCAGTAAAGTGAATCCATCCATCATAAAAAGGACTCCACATGGTTTCAGAGGTTTAATAAAGTCGATGCATTTGTGTAAGAAAAATATCCATATACTATAAACTATAAACTGTAATCTCTAGCTTCTGCTAACTGTTATACACACGTGCATGAGAGAGTGGTGTTCTAGCAGATGATAAGGGATGTATGTGAACACGGTGATGAACGTGAAAGTGCAGAGGAGAGCGCAAAACAAAACAGCAATTATAAAATAGAAGTACAAAATGATTTGTAAAGAAAAATATTGGAGGATTTCAATATAAACCAAGAAGAGACTGGTTTTCCTTCACTGTAAACAAAATTTGGCTCTCGCAAGACCAGCATATTCTCATTGGAGCTTAAGCTATGCCTATGTCTTTTCTTCCATGTCAGTCTTATAATGGCAGTAAATGGCTGTTTAGATTCAATAGTCCAATAGATGTCCAGTCCATCATGAAAGGTGCTCCACACAGCTCTGGGAGGTTAATAAAGGACTTCTGAAGCAAGAGAGTGGCCTTCCAGTGGAGGACGTAGAGCATAGACATATCGTAAGCTCCGATAAGAAAATGCTAGTCTCGCGAGAGCCAAGTTTTGTTTACAGCAAAGAAGAAACTGTCTCCTCTTGGCTTATATCGAAATCTTCCAACATTTTCTTTACAAATCCTCCTTTTGTACTTCTAATTCGGTGTTATGCACTTTTGCATTTGTCACCATGTTCTACTACATCCTACGTCATCTGCTGGAATCCCTGTTAAAAATATGATGGTTAGGTAGGTTTTGATGCTGGTTTAAGCTGGTCCTTTGCTGGTTTATGCTGGTCCTTGTCCGTAGTTTAACGTTATCAACCTATAAACATTTAGTGACTGCAAGCAGCACTGCACACCTACATGAAAACAGCGGTGCAACCGTGTTTATTATAGCAAAGGCAACCTATCAGATGAATTCTGTGAGTGGAGGACGGGAGCGCCGGAGATTATGACAGAAGAAATCTTTAGCATTAATTCTGATCATGGTTGTCTTGAAAAATAAAGACTGTTTGACATATGTCATAAGTGATATCACACTGCAGGACTGTGCGCCAAAACTTATGACACTGCTGGAATTTCGGAAGGAGGTACAATTTTTATTGCAACAGTCATTAATTGGCTGTCTGTGAATATGTCAAACTAATGATCAAAAAGACTACAGATTTTAGCCTAGGATTACAGGTATCTTTTAGGATTTTCAAAATTAGTCTCAGATTGCCGAATCAAGGTCAAAATTACACAGTGTAGGCTGGGCTTTAGTCAGGTGTGCCGTGTAAAATGATCCAAACTCTCTAATAGGGCTGTGCAATTAATCGAAATTCAGTTTCGATTTTGGCTTCAAACGATCATGAAAATACAGTATTCAAATACAGTACAGTACCATTTCCAGTGGTACGCTTTCGCTCCTCCATAAAAGCCTAATTTCACATGCAAATCAGCAAAATCACGTAACATGACTTTCATAGAATGATTCACTGCCATTATAAGACTGACATGGGAGAGAGGAAATAGTTGGATACAGTCATTATTTGTCTTTTCTTTGCGCACAAAAAATATTCTTGTAGCTTTCTAAAATTACGGTTGAACCACCGATGTCACATGGACTATTTTAACAATGTCCTTACTACCTTTCTGGGCCTTAAACCTGGTAGTTGCGTTGCTGTCTATGCAGTGTTAGAACGCTCTCAGATTTAATCAAAAATAACTTCATTTGTGTTTATAAGAAGACCAAATGTCTTACAGGTTTGAAACAACATGAGGATGATTCATTAATTACATTAATTAATTACAATTTTGGGGTGAACTATCCCTTTAAGTTAATACATCATTTACAAAATTGTTGAACCAACATAGCAACTCACCTACAGTGTTTTTTTTTTCAGCAGACTGACATCATAATGACTGATTAAAACTGATTTACATTCATATTCAATATGAACAAATGCATGTAACTGCATACAGGATACAAACGTTCACATTTTATATGATATACTGTGTTTCTTTATCTGCGAGGGGACACGTGTGATTTGAACCCAGTGCAGCCGTGATCACTGGTTGTCGTGGAAACTTCCACTACTCTGCAGCTGCTCCAACAGCAGATGATGGCAGTAAAAATGAGGGCATGCACACACACACACTCTCATACCCACCAACATCACACAGACACACACCTTTGGGGGACAGAGAGTGTTTACTTGATACACACCAGCTTGCACGACAAAACACTAGCAGCGATGTCTGTCCTTGATCAATATTATCAAGCTAAATTTGGCTCAGGCCTGCAGTTTTCTCATCTACCACCAAATAACAAGAAGGAGATACTCAGCTCGAGGCATCATGACCAAACGTATCATTCAAGAGAGTACAATCCACTCGAATTCACAATAGCACATAATGGAAGCACATGCAGTCAGAAAATGTCCAACACATCACCCAAACTGGACATTTCATTTATTTAACATCAGGAACTAAAGAACACTCAGTGTCAGACCACGCCAAGCAATAGTGAGATTGATTAGTGTTTATCCATATGTCAGGAAAAGTCCCCCTTATGGCCAACATAAACCCAAGCAATTGTAGACAGATGCGAAATGGAGTTCCAGCAGGGAATATAGAGAGAAAAAGGCAAACAAAGGTGCTTATGTAATCAGATTTATTATGAGGAAAGAAATATGGCATGGACTGGGATACAATAGTATCCATGGCTGAGTTCCAATTAAACACATACAATCTGATGTATAGTGGTAAAATAAGTATGGTCAGTTACTGCAGACGAAACCCAGAAAAAGTCAACTTTCTTAAGTGTTTATTTTGCAATAATGAAGGAGATGTACATTATCCTGCTTATCACATTCCTACTTGTCAAATATATACAGTTGAAGTCTAAAGTTTACATACACCTTGCAGAATCTGCAAAATGTTAATTATTTTAGCAGAATAAGAGGAATCATATATTTAGTACTCACCTGAATAATATATTTCACATAAAAGATGTTTATATATATTCCACAATAGCAAATAATAGTTGAATTTATAAAAATGACCCGTTCAAAAGTTTACATACACTTGATTCCTAATATTTTGTTGTTGTTACCTGAATGATTCACAGCTGTCTTTTATGTTTAGTGATAGTTGTTCACGAGTCCCTTGTTTGTCCTGAACAGTTAAAAATGCCCGCTGTTCTTCAGAAAAGTCTTTCAGGTCCCACAGATTCTTTGTTTTTGTTTTTTAGCATTTTTGTGTATTTGAACCCTTTCAACAACGACTGTATGATTTTGAGATCTATCTTTTCACACTGAAAACAAGTGAGGGAATCATATGCAACTATTACAGAAGGCCAAAACGCTTACTGTTGCATTAAAGGGATAGTTCACCCAAAAATGAAAATTTGATGTTTATCTGCTTACCCCCAATGCATCCAAGATGTAGGTTACTTTGTTTCCTCAGAAAAACACAAACGAATATTTTTAACGAAAACCGGTGCAGTCTGCCAGCCTTATCATGGATGTGGATGGGCACCAAACCTTTAAAAGTAAACAAAAACATGCACAGACAAATCCAAATTACACCCTGCGGCTCATGATGATACATTGATGTCCTAAGACATGAAACGATAGGTTTTTGTGAGAAAGTGAACAGTATTTATATCATTTTTTACCTTTGATACACAGCCACGTCCATCTGTCATGAGCACGAGTTTGTCATATGAACGTCACATGTGCACGCACTTCTGGCGTAGAATACGCAAACGCCGTAAGGGGAAATCAGTAAAAAGTCCCGGATGAGTTTGCGCAAACTAATGTAATCTTTTAGCTTTAAATCGGTTTAAACAATCAGGATACGCGCAAGTAATTACCATTTTGAATAGCCGCTATACCCACAATCTCTGTGCTCTGTGTAAACAATGAGTGTCGTATTCATGCGACAGATCGTTTCCGGTGTTTGCGTATTCTACGCCAGAGCACGTGCACATGTGACGTGACTGATGCCAAACTCGTGCACATGACAGATGGACGTGGCTGTGTATCAAAGGTAAAAAATTATATAAATACTGTTCAGTTTCTCACAAAAACCGATCGTTTCGTGTCTTAGGACATCAATGTATCATCACGAGCCGCAGGGTGTAATTTGGATTTGTCTGTGCATGTTTTTTGTTTACTTTTAAAGGTTTGGTGCCCATCCAAGTCCATGATAAGGCTGGCAGACTGCACCGGTTTTTATTAAAAATATTCGTTTGTGTTTTTCTGAGGAAACAAAGTAACCTACATCTTGGATGCCCTGGGGGTAAGCAGATAAACATCAAATTTTCATTTTTGGGTGAACTATCCCTTTAAGAGCCAAGGGGGTGAAAACTTTTGAACATAATGAAGATGTGTACATTTTTCTTATTTTGCCTAAATATCATGTTTTTTTTTCATTTAGTACTGCCTTTCAGAAGCTACAGAAGATACTTGCATGTTCCCCAGAAGACAAAATAAATTAAATTTACCCTGATCTTCAAATTCCAAAAGATTTCACCCCCTGCCTCTTAATGGTCCCTCAGTTGTCCTCAGTGTGAAAAGATGGCTCCCAAAATCATACAGTCATTGTTGGAAAGGGTTCAAATACACAAAAATGCTGAAAAAACAAAAAATCTGTTGGACCTGAGAATCATTCAGGTAACAACACAGTATTAAGAATCAAGAATCTATTATTTTCTCTTGTGAGCTATATGCAAACATATTTTATGTAAAATATCTTATCTTCAGGTCAGTACTAAATAAAAAAAAATCAGAAGTTCAAAACCCCTTTTCCAGAGAACTATGCAAAAACCCTAGTGAATATAAGTATTTGTGGTACAATAAATGCCAATTCCTTGCTGAAACAGTTTCAAAACAATTACCTAATTGACTGACAATGCATTACAAAACAGATGACATAATAATTTGAGGTTGAGACTGTGTGCAGGTTTAATGTAATTATGAGGTCTAATTACAAAATGTAAACTGAAGTATTTTGACATAGGATGAGGAATATAATGCATTGCTCTATTATCTCTAAAGCATTTTTATCTCTCTGAGTGCATTATGTAAGAGAATATGTATCCGGAATTAAAAGGAGAGAGGGGCAACCTCGTGATAACCTTATGCAGCATGCACAAACACAATACAAACACGGATATACAGCCTCAGCAAACTCCTCTGTGACTGCAGGATTGATGGCGTATCTGCAAAGGAGCATTCCCACTTTGGGATCTGAATCCTAAAGGTCAGCATAATAGGGCTTGTTGTCTCCCCAGCACTCAAACACAGGCTGGGGTTCAGCCGCAGTTCTTGTCAAGTCATCCATACAGTAAGTGCTGTTCCAGCATTGCCTGTCTCGTGCTTCTAATGAAGATAGTATTTCACCGACACTTTGCCAGCCAATCTCCAATTTCAATGTGCTTCCAGTCATTTCTGGTTTCAGGGTTTATTCGTTTTTATAGGCACATAAAGCAATTACCATAAATCTGTTTGCTCAGAATCTATGGTGAGAGTGGTTGAACACTATTTGATCTTTGTGGTGGTGCCACGTAGCTATTACTTCCGTTTAATTTCTTTTTATCGATTTACAGTAACCTGACTAGAAAACAACACTGCAGGATAAAAAAAATTGCAGTACAAAAATAAAACAACGCTTCTATTACAAAATATAAAGGTGTATAAAACACTTGTTTTTCTAAAGAAATATAGTCCAAGTATAGACTCCCCTGAGCCCATTGAGTTTTAACAAAACCCTAAAGTGTGCGGTGAGTTTGGTGAAAAAAATGAATGGGGGAAAGTCATGTGAGAGGCGGCAATGCATCCATTGTGATATGATTGGATATGACTGGTTATGATCGGCTGTGATTGGTTCATGCAAGTCCCGCCTCTTGGGTTTGTGCATGTTTTGTGTTCATAAATCAACTAAATGAACAATATAATGGTGTTATACTGTATAATGGGAAGACTAAATTAAAAACATAAGTAAACAGCTCACACATTTAGATATAACCACTTTGTTATATCAAAGTAAGACTTGAATAGCATGAAAACATGATCTGTGGGAGGTTTTAGTTGCTTGGTAAAATATAAAGTAAATGTCCTTGTCTGTGACCAATATTTACCAAGCTTTGATGACTGATGATCCGAAAAATTCAAAAATAGTTAAAAGTTAACTATTAAATGAATAGTTATATATTGCCCTATGGAAAACAAAATGTCATCAGCCTCATGAAAATAATCAACTGCATCATCTTTTACTATAAAAACGACTCAAAACCCACTAAATGGCAAACATGCACCGTCATATTTCCCAGAGGAGGTTTTTGCAAGAGCATCATTAATTTCATTTCGTCGTGTATTGTAAAAGGATATGGATTCATCATTCAGAGCAGTGCTAATGAAAGTCGTATGACGATCCCCTATTCCTAAACACAAAAGTAGCATAAGCGCTTGTGAGTTTCGGGCATGGGCTCCCAAAAATGTGTGCACCATGTGTGAGCGAGAGAGCACCAATCAGCCCATCGTTGTGGAGTAAGCGATGATTTCATTTTGATCAAAGTGGTGGTGTTCTGGAGCGAAGGCCTGCGGTTTGTTATGGTTCCCTTCAAAATTCCAATTGTTAAAAAGGGGAAGGCAAAAAAAGTAAATATTATTGCTAACGTGATTTTAGTGGATAATGTTTTCCCCGTAATCAGAGAGGCAAGAGTGAGAATGAGTTTAATTGAGTTTATGTCCTCCCTGCCCTTTTTTTTTTAATCACATTTATTTATTAACTTAACCGGCGAAACTCTCCAGCTCTTTGTTTATTAACTGATTTATATTTATATAATGTAAATGAAATTCTGCCATGTCAATTCTAAAGTGTAATGGATTAACCAACCCTTTGAACTGTCTGTTTGGCTGAAGAAATGTTTCTTAAAATCTGGGTTAGAACTACCTGCTCCCAGATCAGCGGAGTGACAGTAAGTAGATTGACCCGAGATGACATGAACAGGTCAGAATTCTTAACAAGGGTCACAGAAGAGAAGAAAGTCAGGGAGGAAACGTTGTAGGGTCTTTAACAGACTAATTTAATCATTCTGGTGAGATCTAGAGTAGGCTGGCCATAGGAGTTTCACTGTATCTCAAAGACATGACAGGAAAGTGATCGTAAACATAATTTTCGCATGTTGATTTACTGTTGGTTTGGTTAAACATATTCCTCTTTTGGCACTTCCTCTTTTCCTTCATTCGAAAGCTGTACTTCCTCTTGAGATATTATTGTAGGTCAACCACATCAGAGAAGTGTGCATATCCCACATCCTCCTGCATGACACCCAAAAGTGCATTTTTGTTCACTGTAGTGTTTTTATTAAACACCTGAGAACACAGTTGTCAAATACTGGTAATATAATATATATACTACCAGACAAAAAAAAAAGAAAAAACAGTAAGACTTTTCATGTTTTTTTTTTTTTAAGTCTCTTCTGGTCACCAAGCTTGCATATTTATTCCAAAGTACAGCAAAACAGTTACATTTTGAAATATTTTTACCATTTAAAATAACTGTTTTCTATTTGAATATATTTTCAAATGTAATTTATTCCTGAGATTTCAAAGCTGAATTTACTTTAGTCACACGATTTTTTTAAGTTTCTTGTATGGATAGAAAATTCAGGAGAACAGCATTTATCTGAAATAGAAATATTTTGTAACATTATAAAGTTCTTTATTATCACTTTTGGTCAATTTAAAGCAAATAAAGTATTAATTTACATAAACTATACTGACTTCAAGCTTTTGAAGTTTTTGAAGCTTTTTATTTCAGATAAACGCTGATCTTTGGGTCTGTCTAAAAAATGTACTCAACTGTTTTAAATATTAATAACAATAATAATAATAATTGTTTCATGAACTTCAAATCAGCGTATTAGATTGATTTTTGAAGGATCATGTGACATTGAAGACTAGAGTAATGATGCTGAAAATGTAGCTTTGATCACTGGAATAAATTACATTTTAAAATATATTCAAATAGAAAACAGTTATTTTAAATAATAAAAAATATTTCAATATATCTTTTACTGTACTTTGGATCAAATAAATGCAGGTTTGGTGAGCAAAAGATGTCTTTAAAAACACTAAAAATCTTACAATTTCAAAAAAAAACAAGGTTTGTACTTTGTAAGTGGTAATAACATCTAATAATTATAATGCATTTCATGAATTATTTATAATTAACTTTAAGTTTTTAACTTAAATTAACGTTTTGGGAAACTTACTATTTGGTAAAACAAAATAATAATAAATAAATGACTATATATGAGTTTCCAGGACTTCCAGTTAAGTTATGGGTGTTAGGTTATATACCTTCATTTATTTTTTTGAGTTCCTGAATATTTGATATGTCTGCGTGGGTCTCGAAATGATCTGAAGAGACACTGGCTGTAGCTGAGGGGCGTGACACCCAGTGAAGCGCTCTTAGACTCCGCCTTCTATGTAAATGAGCCAGTGTGGCGCTGGTGTCCGCGCTCTCAGTCAATGAGCACCGAGACAGGAGGAGTGTCCGACTGTTTACATCTCGTTTCGGGGGCCGAGAGATATTTTCCTCCAGCATGATGTCGGTGTGGAATTATCGCACTCTCAACCTTTGAGAATTAAAGGCGGCCAGCGCAAAGCAGTGACCCGGCGTTGAGTCATGGGAGGCCAGATAACCCGAAACGCCTTGTACGGTGAGGAACTGCGTTAAGGATCTACGTGCAACCGCTGAATGATGTTCATTATGCTTGCCTGCTGATGAAGGCTCCGATACGCGCTGCTTCAGCTGTATTGTGAAGAATAGACAGATATAAACGAATTTAGATAGAAAACGTCTACCTATAAATATCAGACAGGCGTTGGGATATTTAAAACACAAATACAACGACCACAAGTCGTAGACTTATTGTAGACTGCATTTGTATAGGTTTCAGGGGCTCTAAGGAACGAATATACGAGCGCGTCTCCGCGTCCAGCCGCTCATGTCAGTGAACGCGCTTTCGACATCAGACGTGTTTCCCCCACAGCAGCTTGAAAGCGTGAGAAAGGGAAGGGAATTTGTGGGGATTCCCTCTGTTGTTGAGAATAAGCAGGATTTACTGTGGGTTTTCCACAACCTTTGATTTTATTACTAACAAGCACGTGAAGCAGCTGGTTTAAAAGAGAACCATATAAATCAATAAATCAATTGATTAGTTCTGCATAAACATAGACTGTTGTTGGTATACATCTGCTATATCCTGAAATTCATGTTCAGGCTGTTGTGCTACCACAACATTGGTTTCACCAAGTCGTGTTAACATGTATTTCTTGCTAAACTTGCAGCTATGCTATCTGTTTTTTTTTTGTCAGTGCTTTTTAGTAATCCACTATTGACTAGCATCCTCCTGAACTTCACCTAGATACTAGGACTTGGAGTTACAACACTAGTTAGTGTATTTATCCAATTAAGCATTATTTCCTAAATCATGGCAAAAATGAAATGTGCTGTACAGTAAATAGATTCAATATGGTTTAAAATCAAAAGTTGATCTGGTACGGGTTGTTTTCCGTTGGCCTCCAGGGTGAATGGGTGAATAATCGGTGACTCTGTAACTGAAACAAACATGAGCAGTTGGTTTATGTAAATCTCTCCGTCTTACTCTGGCTCTGAGTGCAGCTGATTGGCCTGGAGTTAATCTGAACCCTTGGTGGATCTGACCCACTTGATCATTAATTCTAATTAAAGCACTATATCACATCCAATTAGGTAAACCGGGACTAGAGCTATAACAGTCCAGAATGCATAGTAGCACCTGGTGTTAGTACAAAGTGCACTTGTCGGAAACATATTCTGTGTTTTCATACCCTGAGGAAATTTCTGAATTAAAATAAATGAATAGATCAACTGAAATATGAGCATTCAAAACAAATCAGTCCTGTCTGAAACAAAAACATTACAACATTTGACTACAAGCAAATAAAGTATTTTAAAAATTAAAAGCATACGCTTTTGTTTGAGGCATTGAAATCTTTTTAATTGTATCTTTGGAGACTATTAAGAAGACAAAGGAAATGATGGGAAGAAGAGGTGGAAACAGGATTGGGAAATGACGCAAGCCAGACTTCGTCATTTTTGTTTAACGTGAGCACATGCACTAACTGGCCGCTGCTTTGAATTTTTTTTTTTAAGTTTGTCTTCATTTACCAGGAGCACAAATCATTTAAAGATGGCTGTAGCCTGTAACATTCTGGTTTCACCTTCCGCTTCCCATTTCTGTTGCAGCTGACAGTGGATATAAATTGCTTATCCAGATATGCACGTGCATTTTACCTCACATACAGCAAATTATAGTGGTTTATCTCATTTTTGCATAAAAACTGTTTAGAAATGATCAGGAACTGAGAACAAGATAGTCTGGTTTGTAGTGTTTGAGCTGGATCGACACTTTATGCTTGTTTGTGTGTGTATTTAAGACTGTGTGGGTGTTTTTTCATACACCTCTGGAACACATCCTGGCCTCTAAGGCAGGAAAGAGATGAATAATAAGTAGTATTTTTTCAGAAAGGCTGATAAAATTGGAACATTACGACAGTTCCAGATATTTCCCACTGTCACCAGGACAAAAACAGTATCAGCTCTCCACCTTACACTGAAAATATGAGTACAGATGGAAAATCCTATGCAAATTGTCAGTTTGCTTTCATGTGTTTTTCTCAGGTCTGTACTTTTTGCACCGTTGTGTGAGTTTACATAACACATTTTGTGCAATAAATGGCGTTATCAGATGGTACACTGATATAAAAATTCTAGCTGGTATTGATAAACTATAATGGCAGATGTTTAAATTGTATAATATTTTGTCTAAATAAATAATTTAAAAAATCTCTAAAACTAACCAAATAAATAAATAAATAGAAAATCTGTTATTTTAAATTCACATTTTAATGTACAAAGATTAACTAAGTGAGCATTAGATGACGACAAAGCTATGAAAGGTAAGAAAAGAGCATGCATAATTAAATATCCAACACCTGATATAGTATACAGTTGAGGTCAAAAGTTTACACACACCTTGCAGAATCGGCAAAATGTTCATTATTTTACCAAAATAAGAGGGATCGTACAAAATTTTGTAAGATATTTCACATGAAATGAAAGACATTTACATATAGTTCAAAAAAGAAAGTAATAGTTTAATTTATAAAAATTACCCTTTTCAAAAGTTTACATACACTTGATTCAACATTATACTGTGTTGTTACCTGAATGATCCACAGCTGTGTTTTTTTGTTTAGTGATAGTTGTTTATGAGTCCTTTGTTTGACGTGAACAGTTAAAATGCCTGCTGTTCTTCAGAAAAATTCTTCAGGTCTCACAATTTCTTTGTTTTTTCAGCCTTTTTGTGTATTCGAACCCTTTCCAACAATGACTATGATTTTGAGATCCATCTTTTGACACTGAGGACAACTGAGGGAATCATATGCAACTATTATAGTAGGTTCAAAAGCTCATTGATGCTCCAGAAAGAAACACAATGCATTAAGAGCCAGGGGGTGAAAACTTTTGGAATTTGAAGATCAGAATAGGCTACATTTAACTTATTTTGTCTCCTAGGAAACATGTTAGTATCTTCTGTACTTCTGTAGTTTCTGAAGTGCAGCACTAAATGAACAAAAAAAAAGGTTTAGGCAAAATAAGAAAAATGTACACATCTTTGTTCTGTTCAAAAGTTTAAACCCCTGGCTCTAAATGCATTATGTTTCCTTCTGGAGCATCAGTGAGCTTTTGAACTTTCTGTAATAGTTGTATACGAGTCCCTCGGTTGTCCTCAGTGTGAAAAGATAGATCTCAAAATCATACAACCATTGTTGGAAAGGGTTCAAATACACAAAAATGCTGAAAAACCAAAGAATTTGTGAGAGCTGAAGAATTTTTCTAAAGAACAGCAGGCAGTTTAACTGTTCAGGACAAACAAAGGACTCATAAACAGCTATCACTGAACAAAAAACAAAACAAAAAAACATCTGTGGATCATTCAGGTAACAACACAGTATGAAGAACCAAGCGTATGTAAACTTTTGAACGGGGCCATTTTTATAAATTCAACTATTATTTTCTGTTGTGGACTATATGTAAACATCTTTTATGTGAAATATCTTAGTCAGTACTAAATAAAAAAAAAAAATATATGATCCCTCTTATTTTAGGAAAATAATGAACATTTTGCAGATTCTGCAAGGTGTATGTAAACTTCTGACCTCAACTGTATTATGTACAATACTGACCAATGCGATAAATTAAAACTAATTTCGGCTAATAACCAATATCGAGCATAGCTAATTCATTATTGATTCTCCTCTAAACATCAGTGTTGAATCAGTGATTTGCTGCTAATTTGTTTATAACAGCATGAAAAGTATTGGAATTACTGAATCAATTACCACGGTGTTATTTTGTTGAATTCACAATAAGACAGCCATGCACAAACAACATGAGGAAACTGTTAGCACTGCCGATTGTTTGGAGTGGAATTATTAATGGGGCATGTTGGGATTGATTATCAGTGATTGGTTGACACGAGGACAAGGAGTCAATGCGCTGCGGTGACAGATTATTGAAAGGCAAACAGAGGAAGTGCTCTTATCAGCAATCCCTGATGTGGTTACATCGCTCAGTTTATGTCGTGTCGTGACAGAAACATATGTCTGCAGGTCAGGTGCTGATGCTGCTAAGTAACCATCCGCTGCACCTCTGCGGAGCACAACATCATTGATGAGTCATGTAATCCTCGCTCTCACCGTAGAAACTGAATGACACCACCACACACGGCTGTTTATGTACGGATCAGATCACCTAGGAGCAGGCCAGCCGTGGCAGAAGACCAGTGCTTAATATATTCTGCACTCATTCATAGTTTATTGCCACACAACCAGATAGTTGCTAATTGGCTTCAGAATTAAAAATTAAGTAAGAAATGCGTACTTTCATTGCAAAGATGCAATTAAATGAATTAAAAGTGACAGTAAAGACATTTATTATGCAGTTTATAAACTTTTTTAAACGGGTAATATTGTATTTTTGATCATATACACGTTTTTGAACAGTAAGATTTTTAATGTTTTTTTAAAAAGTCACTTCTGCTCACCAAGCCTGCATTTATTTAATCCAAATACAGCAAAAACAGTGTTTAGTAAATATATTTTTAATATTTTTACTATTTAAAATAAGTTTTATATTTGAATATATATACAGTATATTGTGATTTCAAAGCTGAATTTTTAGCATCGTTACTCAAGTCTTTAGTGTCACACGATCCTTTAGAAATCATTCTAATAGTCTGATTTGCTGTTCAAAAAAACATTTATTGTTATTAGTATTATTATTATGTTAAAAAATATATTTTTGCAGGTTTCTTTGAGGAATAGAACGTTCAGAAGAACAGCATTTATCTGAAAATAGAAATCTTTTGCAACTTTATGTCTTTACACTGCGAAAAAATGCATTTCTTACTTAGATTTTTTTTTGTCTAGTTTCTAGCTAAAATATCCAAAAATTATTTAATTTAATTTAATAAAATTATTATTTTTTCAGAAAAAAGAAGTTAAAATGAAGTTTTGAAACAAGCCAAATAATCTGTCATTGGGGTAAGAAAAATAATTTAGTTGTCTGCTTGGAATAAGAATATTTTGCTAACCTAATTGCCTGATTAAGCTTGTTTTAAGCAAAAAATGTTTTACTTGTTTAGAAAATCCTTCTTGATTTAAGATTTTTTTAATAACTTGGCTGGAAACAAGACAAAAAGTAAGAAAAAGCATTTTTTTCCAGTGTATCATCATCCTGTCTAAATAAAAGTATTAATTTCTATCATTTATTTTCCAAAATGAACAAATAAATAAATATACTGACTCCAAGCTTTTGAATGGCATAGTGTATGTTACGAAAGCTTTTTATTTCAGAAAAATGCTGATCTTTGGATCTTTCAATTTATTAAAGAATCCTAAGAAATTTCCTCAGCTGTTTTAAATATTGATATTAATAATAAAAATGTTTCTTAAACAGCAAATCAGCATATTAAAATAATTTCTGAAGGATCACGTGACAGACTGGAGTAATGCCGCTGAAAATTTTAATTTGATCACAGGAATAAATTACATTTTAAAATATATTTAAATGGAAAACAGCTATTTTAAATAGTAAAACTATTTTACAATTTTACTGTACCTTGGATAAAATAAATGCAGGTTTGTTGAGACTTGAAAAAAACCCTATAGATAAAACAAATAAAAATGTTAGATCTACTTGTTCAATGTTAGGCTAATAATGTCCTGAGCTGCTGTTTGAATATAAAATAAATAAACAGACATGGATGTATTCTTCTAGCATTGATGCTTGATATTAAGTGACAGCTTGTGTTTTTTGAGTTAAAGTGTGTGACGACACTTGAGCGAAGGATTTGTAGAAAGCAGAAGCCGGAGGCTGTTTGTTCAGCCAGGTGAAACTCTCTCTATGTTATTCTGGTTGCTTTTAACCAGAATAACTAAACATATTAGCATATGAATCTTTAGCCAAGCTTGCTACTTAACTACGCTCACGAGTTGTGGTCACATGACATGCTTCTCACCTCAGATGGATTAGAAGCATTAGTGCTAGTGCATCTCCTTAAAATGGCAGTTTAAATTGATTTCATACATCATTTGCCATTTTATATAATTTCTTTCACTTAAATACTGAAGCAAAACGTCTCTTTTGCAACTACGTTTACAGTTTTTGACAAACAATGATTTTTGGATAATCTTTTACACTAGTTAATGAAATCTAACTGCTTAATGATTCAGATTCCCAAGTAGATTATTTACATTCCACTGTCTGATAGCTAAAAACAACTTTCCTAATAAGTTATATTGAGTATCAGAGGAGATGTACTTACAGTAGAACAGTTAATGTGATTACCAACAGAGCAAATTAAAAGCTCATTCCTAGATAACAGATTTAAAAGAAGGTCAGTGCTTGACATAATTAAACATAAACTGCTTGTCTTATAACAAATGTTTTTTAATTAGTTTAATTTAGTGAAAATATTTATGATACATATCCACTGAAATACTTATAAATAGATGAGATATGACAACCTTCTGTTACCCTGGTGTGTGAACCTTTACAATGTTAAAAAAAATGCTTTATGTGGATTTTAAGGCACATCTAAAACTGTTTTCCTGTCTTTAGCTGTTGAACAGATGAAACAGAACAGATATATTTGGCTGTAGACTTTGCCTCCTTGTGATGTATGTAATAAAATACTCTGGAGTGCTCTTTTGCAAGTCACTTCAGATCAAACTTTATGTATATTCAGCAAATGAAACTGCAAAAAGTCGGCCTCTGGATGCTGTGTTGTGAAAACAGTTCTGGAGGGCTGCTGGCCAAGCAGTTTTATTTTAACGTTGAGTGTGTGATAGTGTGTGTGATGTGAAGTGTTTACACATAACATGACATTCTCTGACCTACAGTCAGACATCTGAACCTGCCCCGAACACGTCTGCATGGTAATGAGGATGTAATGAGGATAAAGATAGCAGCTACCTGACAGCCGTATTACACACAGCGATTTTGAACCTGACCTTAGCATGTGAAGGTCCTCTGTTATGCTCACCAAGGCTGCATTTATTTAGTCAAAAATACTCTAAAAACATTAATATTATTACACTTTAAAATATCTGCTTTATATTTGAATACAATTTCAAATGTAATTTATTGCTGTGATGGCAATAATCCAGTCTTCAGTGTCACATGATCCTAATATACTGATTTGCCGCTCAATAAATTATTATATTATATTATAATACTGATATATTTAAAGTCCCCCTGTAGTAAAAAATCAAGTTTTTTTAATGTTTATTTGTCTGTGTGGTGTTTTTAATATGCTTTTAGTAGGGGTGTGATGAGACGAGACATGAGACTGGGTTCACGAGAAAGAGACCAGACAAGATTATTAAACTTTTTTTAAAGAAATCGTCAATGATGAAATATAAATAGGGAAAAAATAGCATTTATTTAACTAAAAAACAAAATGCACGTGCATTTTGATATGAACGTGTGCTTTATCAAATTAAACTTGCATTTTTGCGATAGGACAGATCAGCTATGACAGGAAGCGAAGTGGGAGAGAGATAGGGGCGGGGTCGGGAAAGGTCCTCGAGTCGGGATTCGAACACGGGACAGCCGGAGAGTAACGGCACTGTATGTCGACTAAACTTGTATTTTAATGAATTATATTCTGTAATAAACATGTAAACTAAAGCATGATTGTGGATAAATTGAAAATTACAATTTTTTATATAAATTGAAAATCACAATTCTCTCACAATTCTGAAGAAAAATTTTTAAATCTTAAATACCCTAATTTACTAGTGGTTCTAACAAAATGTTAATTGCTTATGTCTTTAAAAAAAATATATATAAACAAAATAAAAAAAGAGGGTGTCTGTGTCTTGTTCAGGGGGCAACCTTCCGGTCTCCCTCGTGAAACCAACACGGAAGTGACTGAAACTGCAATTCATCGACTGGCCGCTTGAGGCTGGCTGCAAAAGGGAGTCAATCCCATTGACACTCCATGTTAAAATGCCCAACTTTACAGCAGAAAAAAGTATGTTTACAGCCTGGTAGGGCTGTCGCGGTTAAGGAATTTCCCTTGCGGTAATTTTGAGTGGCTCGGTAGCGCGGTATGCGGTATTACCGCCATATATATATATATATATATATATATATATATATATATAATTGTGTGTAGGCTGTTACAATGTAAGGTCATATTCAGAAATCAATAAACCGAAACCAAATCGCGTTGATATATGAAGTGAAGTAAACAGTACTTACATAGAAACCTAGCCAGAAAGAAATGCAAATTTTGAAGAAACATGTCAGACATACTTAGAGGCTTTGCGTCTGAAATCTTCGTATATATAACAGTTAGCGCGCACCGTCGAGTCTGACTGGACAAGAGACTTTCTGTCAGGATTTCACCTGCGTGTTCTAGGCGAGCTGTCAGTCAGTGCAGTTTCATTTTTACGCCACAAGATGGAGGCAAGAGACTATCTTTGAGTAAGTCTTTAAACCGTTCATTCAACTACACGTTCAAAAATGCTTATTCATTTAAAGAGAGACGTAATGAAACACGATGTTGAAATCATTTTAACTTTAATCGCCACTTTTAAAGGCTCAGCTGACCAGCAGAGCGTCAATGTTAACATGAAGTGAAGACAGAGATTTCACTTTCCTTGGACATGACAAGCTAGTTTCACATACATACCTGACAGACGCAGGTAATAGCACAAGCTCAGTCGATCTATCTCTCATTCGCTGTCTGTTTAGGCATGTTAAGTGCATATCTACTGATCGAGCCTCATAATAAACACTTTATGTTATCATTACTAACTTATTACTAATTTAATATTCAGCACACAGGCATTAAGTGAGAAGGGCACATCCTTAGGAAAAAAGAAAACAGGCAAATATCGCGGTTGCTGCGGTTGTTGCATTCCTCTGCGGTTATGCACGTCAATAGCACGGTATTGCGATATTGCGGTTATCGCGACAGCCCTACAGCCTGGTTCAAAAAATGGTTTTGGTCTATATAGCTAGTTTTGCCCTTCATGTCAACTGTGAGGGGGGTGAATTTTTTTTATAACTCATCGGTTTAAGTTATATTAAGCCTTAAAGTTCAGCATAATTAAGGGTGTGGCCACTTGAGTGACAGGGGGATTGCCACTGCTGTCACCACTGTCGCTCTAGGCGGGCGTGGTTTCAGCAACCAGCTCCACCCACATCCCGCCTTTTTGCCCATTTTTGATTATCCGGGAGTGACGCGCGATGACGCGATTCCAAGATGGCGACGGCCGAATCCCGCCCACTATGAGCTTCAAATTAGCGCTTCAGAATCCTACGGGTGACGTCACGGATACTACGTCCATATTTTTTACAGTCTATGGTCTTGTTTCACTATTTGACAGAACTAAATTACTAAACGTGCAGTTGTCGCCACCTCTTGGCGGAAGAGGGTAAGCATTAAAATACATAGTGGCAAGATACTTTCGTTTTGACCGCTACTGTAGACAATAAGTGTTTATACCCAAACTATAAACGTTTATCCCGGTGCTTATGTTATTTAAATGTCCGTAACACAGAAAAAAGATCATTATGTGGTTGAAAAGGCTGTTTGTGTTGCTTTTTTTGGATCAGCAACAGCATGAATGCAGATTTTAATGTCTTTAAGGCCTGTTTCACATTGTAAGCGGCAGTGGAGCGTGTGAAACAGTTGCAGTAGACACCTCTGAATCGTTGTCATTCGGGAATAAGATCGAGTGGGTGTTTGAAATAGCCATCTTTTAACGATTAATCATGCAACACTGCAAACATTTTTGCGAGGATATCGTCACGTTCTCGCGAGACAAGTCAGACCAGTCTAATTTCAATAACCATGTCAATGGATAGATTCATATCAGTAGCATGCAAAATATACCAATAGTATTACCAGCACAAAACCAAAAATTAAATAGAGCAAAACCGTTAACCGTTAACTTGAATAACAACCCGCGGCAACAGTGTAAAAGTTGGCCGGAGTCAGAAGCACCTCTCCCGCATTGGCGTCTGCTCTTCAGACGCTCGCGGGCACGAACTGGAATCACTATCTAGGCTGCATTCGAGCCTTCGAGGCATTTTGAGGACATAACATCATAAAGTAAGTAGCTTTAACGGATTTTGCAGTATCCACTGTAGTTGTCCGCTAGTAAAAACATAGTTTTATCAGTCATATCGCGTTTACTTCAGTTAAGCTCAGTTAGTGGACGGATCAGGAGGCTCTGGTTCAAAGTTGCCAGGTTTTCACAACAAATCCCGTCCAATTGCTACTCAAAACTATCCCAATGGCATTTTGAGGGGGTCCCCCAGTAAAAGTCGCGTTCTGGAGATAAAGATAACGTTATTGTGGTCGTTTAAACCCGCGGACATGAAAAACCACCTGCGGCAACAGCGTTAAAATAGCCCAATTCCGCGGTAAAACCCCGGCCTTGGCAGCACTGCCTGGCTGGCATGAGTGAGTGTGTGGAGGCGGGGCTAATTTGCATATTCATATAGGCAAAGAGGGGTGGAGTTACATGCAAGCCGTTTTAAGGCTTGAGAAAATAATTTGATTTTTGATGATCAAAGATTAGTTTTAAGAGATAACATTTTTGACTAAAGGGGGACTTTAAATTATTATAAATAATATTTATAAAATCAACAGTATTCAAGAGTCTACTACAGAGTGGAAAGGAAACGGAATACAAATGAGCTAATTCCAAGTAATGATTATTCATATGCTCAAGTGTGTTGATTCAGACCCCCCCCTCCCCAGGCTGTTCTTTATGGAATGAACTTATGTAAGAATCATTTTCTGTCCATTGGTTACCTTAAAAATGATTGTGGTTACCATAGAAATAGCAGCATTGTGATGTGTTTGGTAGCCCTGGGTGGAATCTGCTTTTTGTGTGTTGAAAGACTGTTTATATTACTGGCTTCTATTACTTACAATGTGTGTTTGTGTCTCTGCATGTCGTAAGCAGTTTTATTTTTAACGACTTGTGTGCATCTTACATAATAAAAATAAGGATGACAATAGAAGGTTATTGAAGTCAGTGTGAATTGCGGTTTAGATTTTACTCATTTTTAATGCTCATTTTTATCCATCATGAAATGATTTAATTATAGAAAGTTGGTGTTACATTACAGAATGGAGCCAGACTTAATATGAGTTTGCTAAATCGATACCTATCGCTTTATCTTTGGAATAAAGTACAGCGATGAATCATTCACAAAAAGACCAGGAACATTATTACAACATTTTCGATTACACAGTGATTTGAATTAAATTATTATTTTTATTTATTTAATTGAATTAATGTGAATAATTATGAATAATTAATTATTATGCGAAAGGCAAGGAACACTATTAAGAAAGACAATTTGATTGCATGCTGATTTAAGTTCAGTTATAATTTAATTATTTTTTGAATGGTTGTTGGCTCAATATTTATCATAACTTGCTCCAAAAATACATACTATAGACCTTATTCATGAAACTTGCATAAATATATATGACCCTGGATCACAAAACCAGTCATAAGTTGCACGGGTGTATTTGTAGCAATAGCCAAAAATACATTGGATAGGTCAAAATTATCGATTTTTCTTTCATGCCAAAAATCATTAGGATATTAAGTACAGATACAAAAGACATTTTATAAATTTTCTATCGTAAATATATCAAAACTTAATTTTTGATGTTAGTAATAAGCATTGCTAAGAACTTCATTTGGACAACTTTAAAGGCGATTTTCTCAATATTTTGATTTTTTTTTGTACCCTCAGATTCCAGATTTTAAACTAATTGTATCTCAGTCAAATATTGTCCTATTGACCCTTATGACTGGTTTTGTGGTCCAGGGTCACATATATGTAAATTCTGAGTAATTTGCACATAAAACAGACCTTTCCGCAAACTCTCCTTAAGATCCACAAATGGTTTGTGAACGTGAACATCAGATTTAATAGTTAAACTTGTACGTTAATGAATTCCAATCATTCGTAAATACACATTCACAATTAGCCTACCTGATTTCATGACGAATACATACCCGTTGAAACTTTTTCGCGACACGGGAAATGCATAACAATAAATACATATCACTGCAGTTTCCAACAGAACTGATCACTAAAGGCAGTAAAACAGTGAGCACTTTTTTTTTTGTTTTTGTACACAGTTATGATTACAGCTCCATATGTTTCGCTTTCCAAATGTAGCTCAGTCGGCACATAATTGGACTTAGGATGCGGAATCTTTGGGTACAAATCCTGTGAAAAACATGACTCATGATGAGCTAAAAGATGAGAAATCGAAAAACAAGCAAAAAGGCATGTTTGCTATTGCATTTATGTGTTTAGTGCAGATGGTACATTATTTGTACCATATACGTAACATCACGTAATGGACATTTCAAGTCATAACTGTTGTGACATGTACAAAACCAACATCACATACTGTAAAACATACCATATGTACGTTCATCTGTTCCGAAAAAAAGGACACTCTTTTAGCACCACTCAGTGGACATTTCACATCGAATATGTCACAAAACGTACATGGGGGTACGTATTTTGCGTCTTGCAAAAAAGTTCCCACAGGTGCGTCTTTAACATGAGATTGCAATGAGCATAATGCTCTATAAATTACAACTACGTAAGTTACGTGCCCAGGAATGCAGTGGAATATTCTGGACTCCCTTCTCGGATTTGGCTCCAGTATAATAAATATTAATAATAAATAAATATTCAATTAATGTTTGTCCACCAAAGAAAAAACGGCCAGCTGATGAGCACTTTGGTCACACAGTGTTTTTTCCAGCTGAGATGCTTTGGTTGCTACTATCCACAACAGTAACGTATCACTAGAATCTCATTTTAAAGAATATTACTAAATATGAAAATTAAGTAACCAGCAATATTAACTTCTTCATTGTTGTTCAGTCATTGTACAATGAGGTTGGTTGGTCGGTGTAGTATCTGTCCCGCCCCTTGTCCATGGATTGGATGGCTGGGTAAAAAGTGACAGCACGAGCACTGTGTATTACCCAAAGTTGTACAGTTACAAAAAAAGACAGGACAAACTTACTTGTGAAATATTATTATGGTAGTGCTTTGAAATGCAGTTTTTCAGCAGTTTGCCAAAAATAACACCATTTGCACATGATAGGGAGCAGTTGTACATTTCTTTCGTACCAGCTAACGTTTTCAAGAATTCGAAAGTTTACATCAGAATGGCTTTACGCACGATTTACACAAACTTTCATTCTGCTGGTGTTTCATGTATGAGGCCCAATGTCTCTCTTCCAACCCAAACCCAGTTTAGACACACACAGCATTTACTGATTTTTAATGACATTTAGTAGATTAAACCAATCTGGGGTCGTCTTTCCCGAAAGCACAGACGCTGAACTCAGATCAGCAGAAAACGGAAAGCTCTCACCATGGTAGCGTTGCTAAGGAACATGAGCTGCTACTTAACCTCCATTTTCTGTCTGACAGCTGCAGCTCTTGTGTTTGCTAATGTATTCATTTCAGTGTGCTCAGACTATGAGTGTTACACACAATGTCTGTCCGCTAACAGACCTGCCCACACACATACTTACAGACACACGTATGAGCTGTGCAAAGGCACCTGAGGAATATTAATGCTTTTATAATGCAATGTTTTGTCAAATTGTGGTTTTATTTATGACTCTGTGGTTGCCAGATGTAGAAAAAACACCTAGTCTTTATACTCTTCTCTTGTGACCAGTGTAGCCTTATCTGCATTGCTCAGGAAACATGTCATTGCCCACTATCAGTTTCTACAAGGGAGCCACAATAGCTGAGAGGACTGGTGTCATCACTGAATGCTCCTCCAACTGTGCCATTACAGACCTGTGATGGTGTGTTATCTTGTTAAAGGAGCCCCTTGCCAACTGGGTGAATGCTGGACATGAATGAATGCAGAGAGGATAGCCTCTCATGGATGACATTGTCCCAGCTGAAAAACAGCTGAAACCATTACTCTGGCCACAGTTCTGTGTGCATTTAAGATGCACGATCCAGTATGTTTGATGTTATCAGCTGGACCTTCAATGTGAATAAAAGACAAGATATAAGATTATTTGCTAAATAGCTAGAAAGCACAGAATCAATTATGGAAACTCAACTATGGAGATAATTTAGAGCAATTCAGAACTACTGAGACAATTTGATAGATAGTATGACAGAGAGACAGTACTATGAAAGGAAGATAGATACTGTAGATAGCCTGATTTAAACGACTGCATTTTCAGGTGTAACATGTTGAGAGATATGGGTGCGTTTGGGTGGAAAGCTCTATTGATTTGGCACGTGGGTGTATAATTAAAATCTTAATTTTAAAAATTAAAATGCATCATGTAAATCATGATGCATATGTGCACTGTAAAATGGAAGTGTTTGCTGCACCTATATTCAGGAGTGGAGTTTTACGCATACAGTTGAAGTCAAAAGTTTACGTAGACCTTAATGCTGTGTTGTTACCTGAATGATCCACAGCTGTGTGTTTTTTTAGTGATAGTTTTTCATTAGTTCCTTGTTTGTCCTGAACAGTTAAATTGCCTGCTGTTCTTCAGCAAAAATCAACTGAGGGATTCATATGCAACTATTACAGAAGGTTCAAACGCTCACTGTTGCTTCAGAAGGAAACATGATGTGAAAACTTTTGGAATTTAAAGATCAGGGTAAATTTATATTATTTTGTCTTCTGGGAAACATGTATCTTCTGCAGCTTCTTAAGGGCAGTGCTACATGGGAAAAAAAAAACTATATTTAGGTAAAATAAGAAAAAAGTTCTGTTCAAAAGTTTTCACCCCCCCCCCCCTCCCCAGCTCTTAATGCGTAATGTTTCCTTCTGAAGCATCAGTGAGCATTTCAACCTTCTGTTATAGTTGCATATGAGTCCCTCAGTTGTCCTCAGTGTCAAAAGATGGATCTCAAAATCATAGAGTCATTGTTGGAAAGGGTTCAAATACACAAAAATGTTGAAAAAACAATGAATTTGTGGTACCTGAAGGATTTTCTGAAGAACAGTGGACAGTTCAACTGTTCAGGACAAACACAGGGGTTCAGGAAGGACAGGGGTTCAACAACACAGCTGTGGAACATTCAGGTAACAACACAGTATTAAGAATCAAGTGTATGTAAACTTCAGGTCAGTACTAAATAAGAAATAACATGCATTTTGTATGATCCGTCTTACTTTGGTAAAATAATTATCATTTTGCAGATTCTGCAAGGTGTGTGTAAACTTTTGACATTAACTCTACACAAAAAGTTGTGAGCTTATAAGTGAGAGACAGCTTATGTTATTAATTGTTATTAATTAATACATTGACAATCAGTAAACACAATTCCATTACGTGACTAGGAGCAAAGACAAATTTGCAGTGCAACATACTGTACGATTTATAAACAAATGCTTTTGCATTTTATGCTTCAGTACAGAAATTGTACAGTTCTGTAGGGAAACGCAAATCAGATTTTTCTACAAAGCCAAAAATCACTTTGTGCAATAAAAACGCTGTACACAAATGCTGTGTGAAATGGGGTCAGACAAATCTCACCATGCAAAGGCTGATGCTGTTTAATGCGGTTCATTGATTTGAAAGTAAAGGCCAGGCTTAGTCATATCAAGCTAAGGTTTTAAACACGATTATGGCTAAGAGAAGACTTATTTTCACACTATTATGTATTTTTATATTTATTAAAATGATCATTTGCACTTTTCAACCTGACCATGGTTTATAAAGCTGTATTTCCTTCTCTATCCTAGACTCTCTAGGTGGACCGTTCCCCTCAACAGCTCACCGATGCCACCACAAACCCAAACGCTGTTTACCCTTACATCCATGCGGAGGTGTTCCTGTGAGCCCCCTTCTCTTCCACCCCAACGCTAAAGGCTCTCAGATAGTCATGGATCTAGCACAAAGGAGCGTCAAACGCCAGGCCAGCTTCTGCAACGCCATCACTTTCAGCAACCGGCCCACTGCTCTTTACGAGCAGGTTCGCTTAAAGGTAGGAACAAGGAAAGGCGTAGATGAATCTAGGGCATGTTTGAGAACGGTGGGATAATCTATGGAGGGATGGTGAGTCTGGAATAGTCAAGTGGACGGTACACACAGGCGGATGTGAATACTTCTGAGTGTCTGCTAAAGCAAAGTTGACATTTGTGCAACAAATATTCGTAAGTCTTGTTGTAACCTAAAAACCGAAGTATGCTTTAGGAAAATAGGTTTTTGCTTTCTTATCCATCTTAGATTGTTACCCAATCGTTCCTGTACTTTAAAAACACCACCGTAAAGACATTATGCAAGTTCTGGCTACCCATGTAAATCCAGTAACAAACCAAAATAAACACTCTTATCCCAGACGATGGCACTGAATCTAGCCTAACCAGTTATTCGGCCAACATACAAAGATGGTTTTGTTTTTTTACTCGCACGGTAAGTTTAAATCCTGATATTCTCAGTAGCGCAGGGCCGCTGTGATATTTGTCATTATGTTCCTGAAATGTTTGTAGTACTTATTCCTGGAGTTCCTGTATATCAAATAAATCAGAGCTTCTTTAGTCCAAACACACCATGCGACTACATCATACATCCCCTCAATCGTCCCCTACGCTCAACCATTTATGACCAGCACAAAATGTTTGCCCTCGTTTGGCCTTCCACACTGCTACAAATGGAAATAGAAGAGTAAACTTTGGTAGAATTACTCTAAGTTGAAATGAATCACATGTAAAGACATTAAAGGAGTGAATTAGAAACTTGTTTCAGCTCACAGGAAAGAAAACACACAATGAAATGTAAGTTAATATCTCTCAGAAATAGAAATGAGATTAAATAGAATACAAATAAAGCATTTTGTGTTTGCTTAACAAAAATAGTTTCCTTCTGCATTAAGTATGTTGCATAATTCCATATACACTATATTGCCAAAAGTATTCTAATGAACAGGTTTGACTATAGTAATTTCCATGAGTACAAATCTTAATGTTTAAGCATATAATAATAGTCTAGGGTATTGTGTGTTTCCAATTTTATAGCAACAGTTTGGATAGGACCCTTTTTTAGTTTAACATGACAATGCATCTGTGTATAAAGCAAGGTTCAAAGAAACTATTAATTCAGTTAGTGTGGAAGAGCTTGACTGATCTGGTAAAACCAAGTCCTAATCCCAGGAGAACACCTCTGGTGTGACTTTAAATGCAGACCTTGAGCCAAAAACTTATCACCAAACACCAATGTACATTCACTATATGGACAAAAGTATTGAGACCACCTTCTTTAGAGCAAAAAAAGGCACTTCCAAAACTGTGGCAACAATAATGGAAACATAATTCATGCATTTCCATCTCTGTTGTTGTTTTGGAAGTGTCTAAAATGACTGTACCCATGTGTACAAGTCATTGGTAATTGGTGATGAGTTTTTAGCTCAAAGTCCCAGAGGCGTTCAACTGGGATTAGGACTTAGCTTTATGCAGACCAGTCAAGTTCTTCCACATTGACTGAATCAGTCATTTCCTTTTGAACCTTTCTTTATACACAAATGCACTGTCATCTTAGAATAGAAAAGGGTTGGGATACAATAGAAAAATTTAAATCATACAATACCCCAGAATATCATTATATGCTTAACATTAAGATTTGTACTCATGGAAAATACTAAAGTAGTCAAACCTGTTCAGTAGTAGGGGGTGTCCCAATACTTTTGCCAATATAGTGTATATTGTATTAGAAAACAAATCAAAACCATTCTAGGGGTACAAAAGCTTGTCACAAAAAATGTGTATGCTATGCAGTGACCCATAAAGAACACTTATGTTGTGATGACAACAGATTTTATTCTGTTCTTAGATAACTAAAAAGCAGTGCTGCTGGAGTGGCGCTCTCCGCCTGGGCTTTACTTCTAAGGACCCGTCTCGAATCAATCCCGACAGCCTGCCCAAATACGCCTGCCCTGACCTGGTATCCCAGAGCGGCTTCTGGGCCAAGGCCCTGCCAGAGGAGTTTGCAAACGAAGGGAACCTTATTTCCTTCTGGGTAGATAAGAAGGGGAGAGTATTTTACCGCATCAACGATTCCAGCCCCATGCTGTTCTTCAGCGGCGTTCGGACTACAGAGCCACTGTGGGCCCTTATTGATGTCTACGGTCTGACCAGAGGAGTGCAACTGCTGGGTGAGAAAAATAACTGACTGCATACAGTAGCTTAAGCCAGTTCATGCCATTTCTGAATGTTCTGCTCTAACAGACTGTAAAATGAAATACTGAAGTAGTGTTTTTTAATGCTAGCTTGATTTTTTAATTGGAAACACTATGCAATTACACAACTGGTATGATTAAAAATAAAAAAAAAACTGTATACTGGTACAAGTGCCTAGGCAACGTACACAGTGTTGTTAACTGAGAGGAGATGACTTTTAATTGCATACACTTCTGACTAATGGTTGGAAAACCTTTAGAACTATTAATAACGCACAACTAATTCTTTACCTGGGCAAATAACCAACTATAAACGGCCATTAACAGAAGCCAGAGACGCTGAAGATGAACACAAATAGGAGAAAATACTGTAGCAGGCAGAGCAAGCTCACTGTTCGCAATTCGCCAAATATAGGAAGAAAATTCTAAATACTGAACTGGGGGTGAGGGCTTATAGACCAATTCAGTATTTGCAAACAGTGATGGCATTTTTTTTGTGGGCAAAGCTTATCTGGTGGCAGAAAATTACCATTTTCAAGTAGCAGTCTATGGAAGCCATGGAATAAAAGAATGCATTTGAGTTTATATTTCAAAATTCTGACTTTATTCTTGCATTTTTGAGATTATATCTTACTTTTTGGCTAAGAATTGTGAGTTTAAATCACACACTTGTGTTTTTTTCCCCTCAGAATTGACAAACTTGCTATTGTTGAGTTAAATTGAGTTATAAAGTCCGAATTACGAGATATAAACCTGCATCTGCGGAGAAAAAAAAGTCAGAATTGTAAAATAAAATAGGTAAATGTGTAAATATGTAAGATGTTATAGGTTTAAATAGTGTTTTATGCTATAACTGTAGGGCTAATACAATATGTCCCCTATGAGCTACATATATGAATATTGTGTAGACAAATGGTTTAAATCAAATTTTTGCTTTAAAAGTAAAGTATTCATAGCAGGTTTCATCCAAATTCTGTCCGTTTAAACAACTGTGTTTAGCTTCAAATGGTGTTTTCGACAACAATATTCTATAAAAATTCCAATTCTGACATCCAAAGGCACAACAATAATTTTTTTCTCTTATTCTATGGATTTTTCCTATTTCCGTCCACTTGTTACCAGTGTTTTCATTTTACCTCTATATAATGCATATTAATGTAGTTTTTTTAAAAGCAGCACTGCTTTGTTTATAGTGGCAACTATAAAAAAACGCTGTATTGCTGTTGTTCCATAAGCGCCACCTGCTGTCATAGAGTGAATTTGCGCTCTCATTCAGCCAGCTGTGTGTTTGTGTTTCGTTCAGATGTTTTATGTGGCATAATATCACAAAGCTATGGTCAGACCGTTCTGTTTTTGCTTTAAATTTTGAAATTATACAATCTAATTTACAGCATGTTTGGATCATGATTTAAATGCAGTGGTTCTGCAACAGTTTTAATGCATTCTGATGAACATAAAAGCACAGTCAGGGACAAAATGTTTGAGTTTTTCTAGAACATTTTTCGAAGAATGGTGAATATTAGACATCAAACTTAGTGTGCATTATTTTAGATGCAAAAAGATCTATGAATATTTTGCACATATTTTTTTCATGACTTTACATGAACATTTAAGGTTCTTTTGTCTATGAAAACCTGTTAATCAAGCAATCACACATTTGCCATGCAAGTGTGAGACTGTTGCTTGTCTCCTCCCTATGCAAAGCATTGTGCCTGCATAGAGTTACCAGTTAACTCTTAGATAGGAAATCAGTTTTAGCTAACATTTATACATTTAAAAGCTTTTTCAATTCTGCTAAACACAAGATATACATTTTAAGGTAGCAAACTGGCTTCTCCTAAACTCCAAGATGGAAAAAAAAAGAACTAGAGAACTGGTTTCTGTGTTTTGAATGAATCACTCAGACCAGTTTCGTGAACTAGCCTAAATCAATTTGTTCACGTAATTACATATCTGAACTAGGGTGCATTTCCTCCAATTACATAATGCGCTAATGCTTCTAAAGGTGTCTTGAAAACTTGTTCGAAATAATTTTTTACTGTTTATGTAAGTGCATGATAGAATAGCTCTTGCGCTAAACACACAGTAAATCAGAGAGCTTAAACTTGGAGGCAGTGCTCTGGATGTATTGCTGTATATAATCACAGTCAACATTGTCTTGAGCAGAACATACCATACGCCACGCTTTGATGTACCGCTCTGTGTACGAGTGTTTGCGCATGGAAGGGGGGTTTGGCAGTAAGAGGTGAGACATTCACATCTCACACGCATACATGCAGCAGGCTTTAATGCTGTCATCCCCCAGGGTTAATTATAGAACCAGGTCACATACACCAGAGATAGCTCCATTTATCCTAATTGAGCACTGTGGCAATTGACGGCAGCCTCTCTGTCTGCTATCTGTCCACTGTGTGGGATGTGTTTCGTTACGTGTGCGAGTAACTTTATCTCTACCTTTGCCTCACGAAGGACGGCGTTGACATGCACTGCTGAACCTATGTTCTTCGACTGTCTACTGCCACTGTAAAACCAAAGAATGTGTGTGTGCGCAAGGCCTATTGTAGCAGTATTCACAATGATGTTACGTAGCACAAAGGTGTGAGTTTCGGTGCACTATAAACACTATAAACATAAACTATAAACTAATTATGAAAAGCAAACTAGTCATCCACTCTTTTCACCTCCCAGCAGTACGTCACATTTTCTCTTCCCAGAAGGGTTTGTAAGTGTGTGCAGTGCCTGCAGAGCGAGATCAAAAGAGCTCTTCCTGTATTTCCTTCAAACGTTGCTCCTGGAGTGCTGATGCCAGAACCGAAACAATCACACTTGAGTCTCAGTTTCCTGTGGGCTGACATGAAATGCCTTTATTTACAGGATGCGGGACGGAAGAGCTTGTTAGTGACAGTACGCAAAGCCTGAGGTATCAAATACTGACCCTATTAAGTATTTACTTTATTAAAGGGATAGTTCACTCAGACGTTAAAATTCTGTCATTAATTATTCACCCTAATGCCGTTGCAAACTTAAGACCTAAAAAATATTTTTTTTTTTATGAAATCCAAGAGCTTTCTGACCCTGTATAGACAGCAACGGTCCTTTCACATTCAAGGCCTAGAAAGGCAGTAAGGACATCGATAAAATAGCCCATGTGACAGTGGTTCAACCTTAATTTTATGAAGCTACGAGAATACTTTACAAAAGTAACGACTTTATTCAACTATTTATTTTCTTCCGTGTCAGTCAACATGTCACATGGACTATTTTATCTCTCTCGAATTTCATTAAAAATGTCTTAATTTGTGTTCCGAAGATGAACGAAGGTCTTACGGGTTTGGAACAACATGATGAGGGTGAGTAATTAATAACAGAATTTTTATTTTTGGGTGAACTATCCCTTTAATAAATGAACAAATAACAATAAGTTAACAAATAACAAAAAAAAAAGCACTAACATTGGGTACACGTGTGATGCTCTCGAGGGTGAACTTGACCATCAGCCTCCATGTCCCAGTTAAAAAGCTTCAAAAGTGACTCCCAGCGGTTTCAAGAGGGGGTAGGCCTACACATTCAAATGCAACCTCGAAATCTGGGCCTAGAACGCCCACTTTTCTCAATGGACGAAACTCCCAACGAATAAAAGTCCTGACCTACATTTTTCTTGTTGAATATGGTTTCTCAGTCAGAAATGTCGTATTAGAGACGAAAAACTGGTTGTGAATGTAGTTTCATGTTAATCGCAAAGAAACGTTTTCCTGTTTTTCTCAATTCACATGCTAGATAAATACAGCTTTGATTATGGATGGAAAAACTGGTCCAAATTGGTAGAACCATTTGTAAACCATTTACACAATGAGGTTTTAAGATGAATTTGAACGCTCTATGGCCCATTTGTACAGATGCCATAAATTCTTCTTTGTAATTTCAGCCGTTCTTATCTTGTGAAACTGTGTTTTGAGTGCCTCAGGCTTAAATACATGATGACATTTTCTCATGCACCTGTGAGTTTAAAACACACACACACACACACACACACACACACACACACACACACACAAATACAGATGATTACACTGTACACAATAACAAACGCACACACCCACACTAACGACACAGTTTTCACTAATGATTGAGATCATTTCAGGTACCTGCATAACATGTCTATTATGCTGGCATGTATGAGAATGCATTGTTAAAACGTACACTGGCCTAAATTTGCAGCTATGGTTGCCAGACATGCATTTCAGGATAATCTTCAAGTTGACATTTAATTAATGCACCATAACTCATAAACAACCAAGAGCTTGTGATTGATAGCACTATAAATAATTTATGATTTAGTCTTGAGAAATAGTTCAAACACAATTAAAACACAGACTGTAAAATGGTTTTGTAATGATTTTACACATTAAGTTATTAAAACAAAGCTCAAGTACATTTTTACAAGGAAATATTATTTTAGTCTTCAAATTTTCACAATTAATTCAATGTGTTACTTGCCATTTCTTTGTAATTACTTTTGAAATTTACAAGCAACTTTTAAGAAGAAATTGTTTCTACATTTTTTGTTTGTTGTTAAAGGTTCAAGTGTGTATTTTCGGGTATTTTGGATTTTTTTGAAAAACCTATTTTTGCGAACTAGAAGTTTTTCGCCTAATCAGAACCAAACCAGTCCAGAAAAAATTCTCTGGAGAGCGAATATCAATAATTAGCGCAAAGGGACACCAAAAACATTCGAAAGGGGTGGGGCCACTTTTGGTAAAAATGCCTATAACTCCTGAATGGAATGAGATATCTTTGCCAAACTTAGAATACATACATAAGAACTCAATCTGAGATCAAAAGAAAAAATTTTAACAAAAAATTGTGGAGCTTGGCCACATGGTGGCGCTATAAGAGGGGGAAAACATAAAAATGGTAGCTATGGCTATAACTATGCAACCATTTGTGCTATCAACATGAAAATTGCTGTGCACGGTCTTGGTCCAAAGTGCCACAGGCGTCTGTAAGGACATTTGCATATCTCAACAAAAACATGGCCGTCATTGGCGATAATTTTGAGCACCTATTAGACAGGGTTAATGGAGGCAGATTGGAACGAAACTCAGTGGGCATGTTGGACCCATGGCAAGAACGATATCACATTTTTAAATTTATAAATGATTGTAGCACGCAAACATACACTCAATCTTCAAATCATTTGATATATCTCTATATATATCTATATATATCAACTTTGCCTCAAGGACCATTGCTGTCAATCAAATCGTTTGGTAAATGATTGCAAAGATGTCAAAAGATGCCTTTTGTAAACTAGTCCTAGGTTTTTCACTCAATCTGGAAAAAAACACTATAGTGCAATTCTCTGGACTCTCTAGGTCAATAATGTTGAAATGTTAAAATTTACCCTTTGGGAAGCTATAGCGGGGTAGTTTAGAAAAGGGGCCCGTCCAAATTTACCCAAAATTCTATAAAGCCTAAAGAAAAAACTAAAAACTTCACAAAACCTGGTTAGCACATGCGACAGGTGATTCTAAACAAGCATGCAAAGTTTTAAGAAGATCGGACCACAGCTGCCACTATAACAGTCATAACTGTTTTAAAAAATATATATTTCTATGGTAAATTACCTGGATTTTCCAAAAATCATTAATTAAGGTGGTTACAAGCTTGAAAAATAATGTCTTTTTTCATATGTGTTTAAATGCCTTAAAGCGAACCTTGGTAATCGCTGCTTGCAGCTATATTTAATAGTATAATAGTGTGCATTTGGGGGCGTGGCTATTTGTGAAACCAACCAAGGGAAACCAATCAGGTTCAGGGAAACCTGTTTAAAAACATTTACTTTTTCAGTTCCATTTTCTGACACTAGTGGTGCAGAGAGACCTTTAAGAGAAAGTTTTGCGGTCATTTTAAAATAAACAGTGACACTGATATACAGTCTCCTTGCTTCTGAATGGTGTTAAAATTCTCTCCATTACTAATAAAACTCTGACAGGGAAAAATATAGCCATGAGCAGTAAATCAGCCTCCTGCACGTAAATACTCATTCCTTCCTTAGAGGCAACCACTCACACGCTGTGATCTCCTGTCGAACTTCCCTTTCTCCTGTAATATCCGCTCCTCTTTATCACCCCTGCAGCTAGGAGGTGATACCACGACTGTCCCGCGGGCTTCTTTCTTGTATGCGATTAGAGTTTGCCTGGACCTTGAACCTTGCAAGTGTGGTGTAGTTTTCAGGGTTCTAGAATATATTGGTGAAATTAAATCGTCCCTTGAGGCATTTGAAAATGCAGTGAGGCTGGAATGTTGTTTAATAAATAACCCAGCCATCAGCCTCTTCTGAAAGGCCGACCAGGCTAAATGCGGCAGAAGCTGGTGGACCAACATATTTGGAAGCACCAGTTTACAAAAGAATATTGTAGAGTGGGACAATTTTCCTTCTTGTGGGCCAGAATTTGCACCATTTTAATTCATGGGTTTGAGATTTAGCTGGCAAAAACAGTTGCCGACACCGTTTACTTTTATCCATTTGGCTCATCATGTTTATTTTGCAAGATGATCACCACTGAATGTGGTATTTAACTTTCAGTACGTCCAAAATGTGGATTTATTGTACTGTACTGCATGAACTCGAAATCCTGATGGTGGGCTAGCTAGCACGAAGTATTGTTTGGCTTAGCAGAACATTGAATAGACGTTACTGACAAGACTAAACTCGGAAGAGCCCATGGTAATGAAGATTTTACAGGCTACATAGTTCAAATGTCAGCCATGTTTATCTCATAACTCAAACAGATAGACTTAATGGCTCATGTTTGGGGTGTTACAGTACATTTCATGCTTCTATTGTTTAACTTAAAGGCTTTATGCTTCCAGTGTCCAAGCAATCTAGTCAAAGAAAGCACTTTCTATACTGTATGCACATCCAGAGCAGCTCCTAATGGGATTTCAAATGGCTTGTCAAACATCTGGACTTTGTAGCAAGAGCATAGTGTCTGGTTTCTATAGCATTAGAAAGGCTAAATTGGACCCTTGTGCTGCTAAATGCAATTTGCCTTAACTAGAGTTTTAATTAAATTCTAGGAAATGTATCTATATTGTTAAATAAATAATAAAACCTAAAATATAATGAATTTCAAGAGACATGAAATTTCTCATTTTACTTTATCAGAAGACACACTCCTCTAGGAACTCTGGGAAATTAGAAGCAAAATTTGTGAGAACAAGCTTTAAGTTTACAAATACAGTACAGTTAAAGTCAAAACTTTACATACACCATGCAGAATTCTCAAAATGTTAAGTACTTTACCAAAATAAGAGGGATCATACAAAATGCATGTTATTTTTTTTAGTACTGACCTGAATAAGATATTTCACATGAAAGATATTACATATAGTCCAAAAGAAAATAATAGTTGAATTTATAAAAATGACCCAGTTCAAAAGTTTACACATACTTGTTTCTTAATACTTTGTTGTTACCTGAATGATCCACGGCTGTGTATTTTTTTTACTGATAGTTGTTCATGAGTTTCTTGTTTGTCCTGAACAGTTAAACTGCCTGCTGTTCTTCAGAAAAATCCTTCAGGTCTGACAGATTCTGTGTTTTTTTTTTTTTAGCATTTTTGTGTTTTTGAACCCTTTCCAACAATGACTGTATGATTTTGAGATCCATCTTTTCACACAGAGGACAACTGAGGACAACCATTACAGAGGGTTCAAACACTCACTGATGCTCCAGAAGGAAAAATCATGCATTAAGAGCCAGGGGTGTAAACTTTTGACTTTTTTCAGAGTCAAAAGGCTCTTGGATTTCTTCAGAAATAAATAATTTGTGTTCCGAAGATGAACGAAGGTCTTACAGGTTTGGAATGACATGAGGGTGAGTTATTAATGACAGAATTAATGCTTAGGATAAACAATCCCTTTCAATCAAAAAACAAATGATTCTTATTATTTACTTGATTGACATGCAAGTTTGACTTGGCAACAGTGGGCCATTCCAGGCTAAAAACCCTAATTGAAAGTCCCCCGCTGAAAGCGTAATCCTCCAAAAAGTAATATCTTAAATATGGACTATTTAACCAATTCAGCCAGAAAGAATTAGTGAATTTGTGAGACTGATGGGTTGTTTCAGTGCTAGCTCACATAATGGGTATTAACAGTAGTAATTGCATTTGTTTGACTGGCCAACTGCTTTGGGGTGGAACAAATTAAAGAAATTAGAACAACAGATGTTGTACCATTTGGCTATTTGACAGTATTTTATGTTTTGAGTAGAAGGAGAAAAAAATAGTAAAGAAATGCTTGTCAAAAGGTCAGATTGTGTTTTTTAAGAGTTCGAACCAACACAGGAAGTTGTGGGAAGAGGGCTCAAGGTGGCGGGAAAGTGTAGCATGACCCATCCCAAAACAGAACACCTTCCTTTTCCTGCTGTTAAGTGTCCTTGTATCCCTTCTCCAAACTTAGAACTCCCCTTTTCCTTCATTTTGCTCATGCCAAGGCCTCTGGACATCCAAACATGGACAGTACTGCTGAGATAAGGTGTGGCTGTCTTATATATAGGCTGAGCTCTTCAGGGCCTCTTTGAAGGAGTTATGGGCAAACATCAGTTTATAGACTACTAGATAAACATCCACATATTTAGGACTACGCAGACCTTCTCATGTTTCCTGGGTCGGAGTCCTGGTGCAAAATTTTCGGTATGTCTCCAATCTGCTGGGTTAAATTAAATGGGTGGTACAAATGAAAAAAAGCCTCGGATTGTAGATGTCAAGAGGAAAACAAGTAACTGAACGAAACGACATGGAAGATAATAACATAATGGGTTAACAATCCACAGCCTAGCCAGTGCGATTTCCAAGATCCAGAAAACGGATCAAAGATTATTAAGACACCAATGAATCATTCGCAATAAGACCAAGATATTAAAAGTAAAATAGCTCAATTTGGATTCTGTGTTGACTGCAGCCATGATGTAAGGCAAGAAAACCACGGTTGGCCTGACTAAATTTTGGATATAAGCCACACGGAGGGTCTTTTGTGGCTTTCTGAGCGAACTTGGCTGTGTATGTGTGTATTTCAGAGAGAGAAAGTGAGAAATGACCTCAGGGAAGGAGGTTTGTGACCCAGAGATCATTTGTCAATGGGTCCACGTGTTGCCTGTGTGGCCATTATTCCAAACAAAGAGACCCAACAGCCAAGCATGGCATAGAGCCAACAGGCTATTCCGAAACCTCTTCTGTCTCCCCCTACTGTTTCCCCCAAACACACACACACTTACATGTACCATATGCATCAGCATCACTCTGCCTGCCCTGCGGGCCCCACACTCTCTTCCCAGTTTTTTGTCCACATTGAACGTCTAACAAACGGATACAATCTTGAGCTTAGTCAGACAGAACAAAAATGTTCCTTTCATTAAAATGGGAAAATGATATAAAAAGAGACATAGTTACTTATATAGTAATAGATAAAACAACAAAAAAGGAGAATGAAAAATTGACATGAGCAACCTTACACGGTGCCTCAAAGTACAATGAAAGCACAGAACGTGCACTTCCATTTTTGGTCATTTCATTCCCATCCAGGCCCTTTCTGACTGAACCAAGAGCCGCTTTTGTTTATCAGAAACCTCATCTGCTTATTTTCCACTGCCTTTTGTGTTTAGCCCAACAGGTGCTGGAGCCTGGTGCTAAATTTAAAAAAAAAGCACCTTGGACAATCAAAATGGGTGTTTGCTTTTGGTCAGCGCAGCTGCGTCCCATCACTAAAGTGAGGCATTAATGCACAAGCCTGGCTTCATGTCTTCTTTTTTTACAGAGATTTATATTTTCAAAGAGATTACAATCCGGTCTCAGCCAGTCATATTGCAGAATAACCGGGCCTTGTGTGAAAGCTGCCAATGAGACAAAGGAAATGTGGGGATTGGCAGCTAAGCAGGTGCAGGGTAATTAGAGGGGTAGCAGCTGCCACCGGTCACAGACATCTTGGCACGAACGCTCTCTTGTCTTTGCCCCTCCCTGGGATTTTCCATCTCCTTTCCTTTAAGCTTTCCACTCCAAGCGTGCAGTTGATGTCTGTGCTCCCTCAGAGCGGCCCGGCGAGTCCATTGAGTAATTAGCACTCGCTTGTTTCGCCAAAATTGAGAATATCAAATGCAAACTGTAAGCAAACCTTCAGGCATTCTAATGCCTTTTTTTGAAGAGTCTGTTGACGAATGGTCAAAGCAGACAGATTTAAGCCAGCTTTATCAGACGTCCTGTCATGACGGACAAAGACAATTTGTGTCTCAGCTATATCAAAACCGCATTGACAACTAGGCTCAAGAACTCGGCATCCTATAGAGCGTGTTATGTGCTTCTGCGCACTGCCGTTATTTGATGCTAATTGTCCATTCACAACATCTAAATGAAGACATTTTTGTTATTTGAACTAATAACATGAATCGAATAACTTTAAAGGCACAATATGTAAGTTTTGAAAATGGTGGACAGCGTACAACTTGCTGAGGGCGGCAATATGCTAATATGAGACTGTCCGTTAGCGGTCAAGGGCGGTGCCTAAGCAATACGATGTCATAATGCTCAGAATATGAAAACTGTTTGATAACTGAGACTGTTTAGTTTTTTACCTGTTAAAAAAGGGAGTGAATGGATTTTTATCATTGAAGGGTGACACATTTATATGCAAACACCATGTAAAAGTGAATTTTGCATCCGATGTCCCCTTTAACAATGGATAAGCTGGAATAAATGGCATTTTAAGAAGCGTTTTGTCAGTCATTAACACCAATTCCTTTTTGTGGCATGCTTCAGTAAGAAATACCATGCATTAAGAGCCTTGGGTCAAAACTTTAAATTTAAAGACAGGGTAAATTTAACTTATTTGGTCTCCTGGGGAACATGTAAGTGAAAGATTTAAGCCAGCTTTATCAGATGTCCTGTCTTGACCAGTGTTGGGCACGTACCTTTAAAAAAGTAATTAGTTATAGTTACTAGTTACTTCTCACAAATAGTAACTGAGTTAGTAACTGAGTTACATCATTATAAAAGTAACTAATTACCAGGCAAAGTAACTATTGCGTTACTTAATTTTTTTTAAATTTAATATAACTGTAAAATAAATATAAAACATTGTACACTAATCTACACTATTTTAATGTTGTTGTGGGACAACCTGAGAGACAACTATCAAATTCAACATATTATTATAAATATTATCATTACTATAGTGGAACAATAAAGCACAGTAGATGGATTAGAACTTTAAATGTCGTTTAATACCTGCGTTCTTAGCCACTAATTTTGTGGCGGCATGTGACGATGTGAGGTGCTTCAGTAGATTAGAATTACTTGTCACCGACGCAGAGAGACTCTTTTTTCCTGGGCATAAGTTGCACGTTACATAAATATTTTTGCCTTTCACCTCAGCGAGGGAAAAATAATGCTTATTCTTCCAGTTTGCAAAAGCTACCTTTGAACTTGTTGGACTTGCCATCGTTGTGATGTTGTGGAAGATGTGTGTGTGCGTGACGTGTGCGACTGACCGCACTACTCTGCCTCTGATTGGCAAACTATAGAAATGTACTCAATCTAAGCCAATCATTGCGTTCTCAGTTACACCACGTTTACAGACACACCAATCATCATCACTGGTTATTTGTCCCGCCCCGGCCCCGAACACACACACACACACACACACACACACACACACACACACACACACACACACACACACACACACACACACACACACACACACACACACACATGTTGGGTTTACATGTTTTATGGGGACATTCCATAGGCGTAATGGTTTTTATACTGTACAAACCGTACTTTCTATCACCCTAACCCTACCCTACACCTAAACCTAGCCCTCACAGGAGATTGTGCACACTTTTACTCCCTCAAAAAAACTCATTGTGCATGATTTATAAGCCTGTTTCCTCATGGGGACCTGAGAAATGTCCCCGCAAGGTCAAAATCTACTGGTATTACTATCCTTGTGGGGACATTTGGTCCCCATAACGTGATGAATACCAGGTACACACACACACACACACACACACACACACACATGTTGGGTTTACATGTTTTATGGGGACATTCCATAGGCGTAATGGTTTTTATACTGTACAAACCGTATTTTCTATCGCCCTACACCTACCCTACACCTAAACCTAGCCCTCACAGGAGATTGTGTACACTTTTACTTCCTCAAAAAAACTCATTGTGCATGATTTATAAGCCTGTTTCCTCATGGGGACCTGAGAAATGTCCCCACAAGGTCAAAATCTACTGGTATTCCTATCCTTGTGGGGACATTTGGTCCCCACAACGTGATGAATACCAGGTACACACACACACACACACACACACACACCAGAGAAAGAGAGGTCCTATGGCTGAGAGAGACGCTGCTTGCATGAAAACGGCTTCAATGTTCTCAGTTATAGTAACGCAATTTTTTTTGTCAGTAATGGTAACGGCGTTGTAACGGAGGAAACAGTAATTTGTTTGATTACTCGTTACTGAAAAAAGTATAGTTAGTAACGCCGTTTATTTATAGCGCCGTTATTCCCATCACTGGTCTTGACTGACAAAGACAATTTGTGTCTCAGCTATATCAAAACAGCATTGACAACTAGGCTCAAGAACTCGGCATCCTATAGAGCGTGTTATGTGCTTCTGCGAGCTGCCGTTATCTGATGCTAATTGTCTGTTCACAACATCTAAATGAAGACATTTTTGATATTTAAACTAATAGCATAAATCGAATAACCTTAAAGGCACAATATGTAAGTTTTCAGCACTAGAGGGCGCATATTCAAAACAAAGAGTGTGGAATTACAAGAGTTGTAGTCTTTATCCCCACAGCCGATGCAATCCGTCGGGACTCTGGCAATTCAGCAAAATATATAACACTGTTCTAGTGGTTTTTGGATATTTTAATCAAAACATCTTACATACTGTATTGTGCCTTCAATCTGAACTAAAACACATTTTCATGACTCCAAAACAATTTTGTAACCAAAATCTAAACAGACAAATTGAAAATAAAACAAATAAAACTAAAAACTCAATAAAAACCCTGTTTGATTTGGTTTATTTATCCAGACAGTATTCAAACCACTACTGTAAGCTATTGTATCAGCGGAACAATTCAAGTCACATATTTTAGTGAATATGATTATTCATCCCAAACAATGTCTGTGTAAATGTCAACTGATTATATCAATGAATTTCTGTCTAACAGTGTCTATTTTGCACATCTAAAGTGTCATTTCACGGTTATCAGACGGAGAACAGATCCCACTATAGTATGATCCCATTAGGATTGCAAATGGCTTTGAAAAAAAAATAAGATAAGAACATGATGAGACAGGGATGGACAACATAGCTGAATGAAATATATATTCTGTGCTCAAAAAAAAACTACATTTTCTGTCTCATCCCTTGTCAACCTCCATTTCCCCCTCCACTTCCCTTTTTCTGCTATGAGATTTATCTAGAGAAAAGTGCCCAAACTTGATTTTAGGGCTTGCGTCAGTGTCTCCAGGTCTAGGGCAGTGTGGGACACTGAAGCCTGGATTAATCCTATTTACAGCATGGCTTTACTCTAATGAGCCTGATCTAAGAGACACACTCCAGCCAGACCTCCTGTGGTGATGTCATTACCCACTTCTCTGCCCGCTCCAACTGGGTGCGTCCAGCTGTGTGTCCATTTAACAATTTGTTCAAAATTGAAAAATTCTGTCATCATTTACTCACCCTCATGTTGATCCCACACCCTATGGCACTATGAAAAATGTTTTGATGAATGTCCTTGCTGGTTTATTTAATATAATGCAGTGGTTTCCAAACCTGGTCCTGGTGTATCTCAACAGTCGTCTCACAATTTGGACGTCTCTTTCATCTGACACAACCATTTCAAGTTTTAAAGTCATTAGTTGAATCAGGTGTCTTTTATTAAGGAAACATGCAAAATGTGCAGAGTTGGGGGTACTCCAGGATCAGGATTGGGAACCATTGGAAGCTGACCATTAAAGGAGATATCTGGTTGGTATGATTCTTTAGGGTCTTTATGAAATGTCTGCAACATAATTTGGTTAAAATTCCTCAATGTTTGTGTAAAACACCCTTTTTACCTTGTCAAAAACAGCTCTGTTTACACCGACCTGCTTCAGTGCATGTCTCTTTAAATGATGATGATCTCTGCTCACCCCGCCCCTAATTTTTTTGTGTATTTTTTGGCGTGTACCATCAAAACCAAAACTAATCCACTGCATCCTTAGTGGCTCTGATGTCAGGAGAATATGAAGCCTCGTACATTTTCTTTTACATTCAACAATAAAACACCTGCATTTTTTACAATGCACTATTTCCTTCTGAAGCATCAGTGAGCTTTTGAACCTTCTCCTTGTGAAAAGATGGATCTCAAAATCATCCAGTCATTGTTGGAAAGGGTTCAAATGCACAAAAAAACTGAAAACCCAAAGAAGCTGTGGGACCTAAAGGATTTTTTCTGAAGAACAACGTTCAGTTTAACTGTTCAGGACAAACAAGGGACTTCAACACCATTTAAAAGTGAATTTTGCATCCGATGTCTCGTTTAACAATGGATAAGATGGAATAAAAGGCACTTTAAGAAGTGTTTTGTCAGTCATTAACACCAGTTCCTTTTTGTGGCAAGTTTGAACATGCGTGATCAACAAAAATTTGACAAGGGACTCATGAACACCATGTAAAAGTGAATTTTGCATCCAATGTCCTCTTTAACAATGGATAATCTGGAATAAAAGGCACCTTTAGAAGCGTTTTGTCAGTCATTAACATTAGTTCCTTTTTGTGGTGCTTCAGTAAGAAATACTATGCATTAAGAGCCGGGGGGTGAGAACTTTGAATTTGAAGACAGGGTAAACTTAGTTTATTTTGTCTTCTGGGGAACATGTAAGTGTCTTCTGTAGCTTCTGAAGGGCAGTACTAAATGGAAAAAAATATGATATTTCGGCAAACTAAGAAGAATGTAAACATCCTCATTTTATTCAAAAGTTTACGCCCTTGGCTCTTAATGCATTGTGTTTCCTTCTGAAGCATCAGTGAGTGTTTGAACCTTCTGTAATAGTTGCATATGAGTCCTACAGTTGTCCTTAGTATGAAAATATGGATTCAAAATCATCCAGCCAGTGTTGGAAAGGTTTCAAATGCACAAAAATACTGAAAACCCAAAGAATCTGTGGGACCTGAAGGATTTTTCTGAAGAACAGTGTTTAGTTTAACTGTTCCGGACAAATAAGGGACTTATGAACACCATGTAAAAGTGAATTGTGTATCCGATGTTCCCTTTAACAAAGGATAAGCTGGAATAAAAGGCACTTTAAGAAGCGTTTTGTCAGTCACCAATTCCTTTTTGTGGCAAGTTTGAACATGTGTGATCAACACTAAAATTTGAGAGCTGTGGCCAAGAGCAAGGAACTTGACAGCACCTGATTATATACTTTTGGTAAATGAGAAAGAGCAGTGTGAACATCGTTCAAAACGCATATCTTTGGAAGAAAGGAAGTCAGTTTGGATCATCAAAGAGAAAAGTTAATCAGTTTTATTTTAGTTATTGGGTGAATTGTTCTTTTAAGATACTCAAATGCCACCAGAAAGATATTAGAACCATTTGTTTAGAAATTTGGAACTATAATTGTTGGCTGGAATATGATGCTGCTCCTGTTTTAAAAGATGTCTTCATTATCTCCTGTGACTTTATTTTATTTTTTTTCTTCTTGCCCATAAGAGTCTAACAAGTTTAAATTTATCTCCATCTCGCCTTTAATAATTTTGTAGTTGTGTTAGAGTTAGTGCCCCTGGGCCGTCCCCACGCTCTCCTTAGGAGTGTTTAATATTTCGCTAATTAGCACAGACTACCACACAAGACACTTTGAAGCTCTTAGAAAATGTTTTTAAAGGATCAATAAGGAAAATTAAGTCCTTATGTTGGGACGCTGATTTGCAGTTCAGAGCACTTCATGCGGCAGGCAGACTTTTTTTGTGTGCAAATCAAAGACTGCGTACTTAGATTAATTTATCAAAGCTAGATCTGAAAGTCATGAAAGCTACAAACAGAAAATGTGCAGTTGAAGTCAAAAGTTTACATATACCTTCGAGAATCTCCAAAATGTTAATTATTTTTCTAAAATAAGAGGGATCATACATAATGCATAGTATTTTTTTATTTAGTACTGACCTGAATGAGATATTTCACATTAGAAGACGTTTACATATAGTCCACAAGAGAAAATAATAGTTAAATTTATAAAAATGACCCTGTTCAAAAGTTTACATACACTTGATACTTAATACTGTGTTGTTATTTGAATGATTATTATTTTATTTTATTTTTTTGTGATAGTTGTTTGTATTGAACAGTTAAACTGCCCACTGTTCTTGAGAGAAGTCCTTCAGGTCCCACAGATTCTTTGTTTTTTTAGCATTTTTGTGTATTTGAACTCTTTTCAACAATGACTGTATGATTTTGAGATCCATCTTTTCACACTGAGGACAACTGAGGGACTCAGAAGGAAGGAAAAGCGAGGCATTAAGAGCCGGGGGTGAAAACTTTTGCAAATAAGACGATTTACCAATAGTATTTATAGCTGCATTCAATCTCAAACTCAAGACCTCACACAAATAGGGTTAGGAAAGTTTTAGCAGCCTTTTAACAGCTGTACCCATGTCTTGACTATTGTAGTCTATTAGAATGTATTTCAAGTAACCCTTTTTTTATTTACATACCCTATCTGTATTATGCAAGTATTTCAATGCTTTAGTGATAACCGTAATCCTAATTCTAAACCTTTGTTGACTCTTGTTATGAAATATAGAAAGTAAAACAGTTGTGTCACAGATACTGCATCATTCTGTTTACACAGTGGCTTTGCATATTATTATGGAATAATTAATTTGCTGACCTGTTAGCCTTGTATGTTAGGGATTAATCTCTAAGCAAACCATCTTGCGTCCTTCATCCTGATGGAAATAAGTTGCGTCCTTATAGAGCTAAACATAGAGGCTTGGAGAACTGCTTTTTCTCTTTCACCATTGTTTGCTGAGCCACTCACACATACTGTAATGGGTCTAAGAGGGTTTATCTGAGACGAGAGCTAATCAACAGTCTCTGCGGGTCATTGTCGATATATAGAGACAGACACAGGAAGAGAAAGAGAGGTGGAAGGAGAGAGAGAGGCCCTCTGGAGTTAAAGCCTCTCACTTTCCTTTTATCTCCATCTATCACACTTGTTGACCTCTACCTTCGTTTTTATCTTCAAGTCATTTCCTTTTCTGTATAACCATTTCTTTCAAACCAGCACTGCTGTGAGGATGCTAATGCAAAACAAGTTTTGAAGAAGGTAGAATGACATTCAAAATATTTAAATATCCATCCATTCAATTTCCAAACCTCTTATCCTCTTACATAAAAAATGATATATATATTTCTGATCCTGATGTATAAGCTACACATACTAAATCCATTTTAATGAGTAGGTTAAATAACGTTCTCCCTTACTTTAAAAAAAATATCAACGGTGGATTAATTAGCACCGGCAGGCCACTTTTAGTGCTAATATTTTTGACTGGGGTCTGACTGTCTTCGAATGCACAGATGAGGTCTAAATACAGGGCACACTCCAGTGGGGCTATCAGTTACAAAAAGAGGAATGACGATCTTCAGCTTGTTTGAGTGCTGAGCTATGATAAACTAAGCTAGCCTACCTCGAAACTACTGTAATAAGCTATTTTTGGCTACTAGGAGTGTGGCATTAAATTCAGTCAACGCGAAACACTTTGCTAGCGCAGCATTTCATTCATATTTCGCACTATTTTTGGCATACAGGCGCGGAGCAGTGGGTATGTTGTGCTTATAGTACTATGCTCGCCTACTATTTCATTACTATAAAGTTCTATTCTTGACAGCCAGTGAGTACATGGTATGAATGGTAAAGAATGTAAAGTGACACTCCTTGGCAGCCATTTTGGAAACAACTTTAGCTGTTATGTAAAATAGTAATGTGTTACATGTATGCTAGCAGTTTTGAACTCACTTTGATCCAGAGATGTGAACAGTAACTTGGACTTTTTACATTTGTTTAATTAATAGCCTCTGTAGCATGTTGGGTAGTTGAAAAATAGGCAGTAAAAATGCTTATTTTGACGGTTAAAAATGACCGTTTTTGAAGAAGAAATGCATTTATTTATAGTGTAAAGTCTGATCTTTGAGAAAATATAAAGCGTTTCTAACTTTGTCAGTTCTTTAAAAAAAATTTTTACATTTTAACTGAATTGTACCATAAATTTGTCCAATGGTGTGACATATCAAAAATTAAGAAAAAAGAACTCTATTTATAATATATAAATAGCATGAGAGAGATGTATCTTTATTGTTAAACACTTATTTTCATATAGTGTTATTTATTTAATATGAAATTATAATTTCCAAGACAAACTTTGCTGTCATCCATTCAAAACTGCTGAAAATTATACTATTTTAAGATGAGTGATATTCATATCTCCTCTATCGCAATACTCAACCGTTTTGTTCAAGATATTTTGAGATAAAAACAAATCTGTCGTTCTTTTGTGTGTCACACTATAGGGCATTACGTCACACCAAAGGACATTATGTCAAGCTAAAAGACAGAAATTGTAGTTATTAAAGTATTTCTATTTAATTTGGACATGTCAAAGGAGAAAGAATGCTTAATTTTGATACAAACAATGTTTTTTTTTAAACAAAACAAAGTAATTTTGATCAACAAGATTCATGCTGCGTCCCAATTCGCATACTATCCGTCCTAAATAGTATTCGAAAATAGAATTAGTATGTCCCAAATCGTAGTATGTTTAAAAAAGTATTCCAAAGATTCCCGGATGGTCTACTACTTAACTTCGGAATTCGAAGTGCGGATCAATGCACACTCTAACGGCTAATATTGCCCACAACACATTGTGCGGCGAACGAGGATTCGATTAGAACTACAAACACGCATAAAAAGTGTTAAAAAACTACAAACATGGAGAATATGCGCGACCAACGGACAGGTAGAGAAGGGTTTGAGTGATAAATAATCAACGTGTAACCTGATTTTTTAAATGTTATCCGCGTTATATTTCAATGTGCAGCAACATTGTGAACTTTTATAATGATAGGTTTGGTCATTAACGTTTAAATGCATAATTATGCAAACACAAGAGCAGAGGTCTGGGCATGAAAGACTCCTGAAAGAACGTGCCTCTTCATTTCTCCCTAATACGTTAGGAAATTAAATTAAAGGAAATGTAGATAATGTTAACTGTGATGATTGACAGGGCAGTTTAAACAGTGACAGTATTCAGGTAACTAAGCAACAGAGCGTCCATTAAAGAAGCAGTTATTATGAAGTAGTATGTCCCAAAGCTTGCCTACTATTCTGCTACATACTCAAAAGTATGTACTTTTTCTTCACAAAAAGAGTACATACTTTTAGGGCATAGTATAAGTAGGCGAATTGGGACGCAGCATCAGTCTCTTACTCAATCAGTATGTTACTGAAACTCTTCTAACCCCCCTGTTGCATCAAATTGTATTGATATTTATGATACAGCTAAATATTAATGATATATGATTGAAACTATATTCATTAATTTCATGAATGAAATTTTCTAGTATAAGGCTACTCTTTTTAAGGCATTGCCTTCTGGTGGCTCCCTGTTAATTAACAAAGTATCACATTCTATACTTATTTTAATGACACTTTATAACTGTACAAGTTTTCTGCAAAAACATTAGAAAATAGTTTAATTATTGTAATTATTGCATTTAAGAACACTGAAAATGATAAATAACGTTAAACAAATCTTGATTAATTATTTAAAATGCTTTTTAAAGACACCTTGTCCTCTGGTGTGACAGTACAGGCATACTTTTATACTTTTTAATTTATAAAAATTGTAATTTAATGCTTGAGAGTGTCATACCATTGGATAATTTTGAGATTTGGCTCAAAAAAAAAAAAAATCAAATAACACTGCAGCTTTTATAATAACAGGTCCGTGTATTTTAAATAACAACAATATTAATTATATTCAGTTTTATCTTGTGGCATGTCAAGTCAACAACCCATGTACAATTTTGGTAGATGTTGAAAAGACTTGTATCTCTATGCTCTACATTTATAAAAATAGAATAAAACCAGCCTAATGTGGTCCAGCTGGTCTCCCATCCTGGTCAAGCTGGTGTTCACCTGGTCTTCCAGGCTGGCCAGTTGACAAATGCCTGAAAACCCCTTTAATTTGTTGGGCAGTCGTGGCCTAATGGTTAGAGAGTCGGACTTGTAACCCAAAGGTTGCAGGTTCGAGCCTAGGTTCCGGCAGGGATTACAGGTGGGGGGAGTGAATGTACAGCACTCTCTCCACCCATCCACATACCACGACTGAGGTGAGTCCCTTGAGCAAGGCACCGAACCCCCAACTGCTCCCCAGGCACCGCAGCAATGGCTGCCCACTGCTCCGGGTGTGTGTTCACGGTGTGTGTGTGTTCACTACTGTGTGTGTGTGCACTTGGATGGGTTAAATGCAGAGCACAAATTCCTAGTATGGTTCACCATACTTGGCCTCACATCACCTCCTTTTTAAAACACTTGAGCCAGGGCCCTCTAGGGGGCCTCAGCAAACTTTTTTATTTTCTTTTTTTCCAGTATGGCATAATTAGTAATAGACAGTGAAATCTGTGAAAGCCCTCAAGGTCCAATTTCCTGCAGAGTTTAGCGAATCAAACACACCTGAACAAACTAATCAGTGTCTTCAGGATTACTAGAAAGTCACGGGTAAGCGAGTTTGATCAGGACTGGAGAAAAACTCTGCAAGAAAAATGTTATTAACTGCCCAATATTTGTCGATTATCTAGGACAACCATTGAATAAAACCATACTCTATAATACAAATAGTTCATATCAACTGATAGCTAACTGCATATCCCACCTTTGTCCCACAGAAAGTGAAGTCGTCCCTCCAGACCTTCTCCGCCCACGATCCTTCACCACCGTACGGGGATCCGCCTCTTTACGGCGTGATGCAGACACCTCCCGCCTGTCCGTCAGTCTTTGCGATCTTAACCTGCAACAAGATGATGCCAGGCTCCGGTTGCCTCCCGCCCCTGTCGCCTGTCCCATTCCTCAAAATTCCATGAACTCCCAGCAGTCATCGCTGCTTCCTCACACCTTGGAATGTGACCTACGTTTCCACCAGCTCCGAGGTGCCCACATCAAAACGCTTAACGAACAGACCGTGGCCCGATCCGAACACAGTCGCGAAGAACGCACGCTGGTCTTCACAGATCGCCCGCTGCGAATTGGCGAAACCATCTTCATCAAAGTCATCAAGTCCAGCCCTGCTCGATCTGGATCTCTCTCATACGGTGTGACGTCATGTGACCCAGCAGTGCTTCGCCCTAGCGACCTCCCGTACAATCCTGAAGCGCTGGTAGACCGTAAGGAATTCTGGGCGGTGTGCAGGGTGCCTACTGCTTTGCAGAGTGGAGATATCTTGGGTTTCCTGGTCACACAGGAAGGGGAAGTCATTCTAAGCCATAATGGCAACAACGTGGGGATGCAGGTGTGCGTGGACAACTCACGACCGCTCTGGATGTTCTTTGGACTGCATGGTGCTGTCACGCAGCTGAGGATTCTAGGTAAGCAAGCCAAATCTATAGTTTTGCATTTAGTGTTGCTTTCGTCAACGAAAATTATGACTAAATATAGTCGTCAACGAACCTTTATCACGTGACGAAAACGAGACGAGACTAAACGAAAATGCTGGTCATGTGACGATGACTATAATAAAATGTATAATGCAATATCGTTGACGAATAAAAACGAGACTAAATGTGGTTTACAAAATAAAAACTATGCTAAAATATCTCTTCATTTTCGGCGACGAAAACGAGACGAAACGAAATGTTATAACTTTAGATTGATGTGCGCATGCCCAGTAGCCAGAGCTGTATCCCTTCTAGACTTAACCTCAAACGACGTCACTTTCTCAACACACACTCGCGGCATTATCTAGATAGAAGACGACTACAGACAAAGTTAAGTCTGACACAGAGAAAGGGACCGATGGCCGGTCAGCTGTGGTTCGTCTTTGGGAGAAAAAGAAGAAACGACACATACATTTTTACTACTTTTTATTAATGAAGCTTTTCGAAGCACCAAAGCGTTCCCCTCAACTGTATTGTAAAAAGCTTTATTACTCGAAACTTTTTTAACACGTTGTACACTAATGACATCTTGTGGTCAAAGGTGGAAAACGTTTCTTTTGCGTCCCAGATGTCAAAGCGATTTTTTGGACAGTTTCATAAAATGAAACAATTTGGGCTACAAAAACCATAAGAAATATTTTACTTACACAAATTAATTAATCTGTAAATAAACTTTTGCAAAGTACATTAGGAATATTGTTAAATTGACTAATATTATTATTAATTAGAAGTGCTTTTGAAGCGGGAATCACTACAAAATGAAAATGCACAAAACTACACATGTACATATTTTTTTGTATTATGATTTATTCTTAATAAAGAAGTGAATGACACTTGAAACCTGCGCAAGGGGTTTGTGTTGTTTGAATCAGAATAAGAAGCAGTCACGTTTGTTAAACTTGAATATATATTTTTTTTTTCTGGCATTGTCATGTGATGCTATTTTATTTATTTTATTTTATTTATTTTATTTCAATCTATGTGTGTACTTCTAACATGTTTGGTAGGTAAAATAAATGTTGTCATTTCAAATTAGAGCATCTTCCATGTCTGGAATGGATGTATTCTTGAGCTTATAAGGTAACAATAATATAATAATCTTGTTTGAAATGGGTTTGGCTAAAACAAAACTTTGGTTTCGTCTATACTACTAGGTACTTATACTATATTGACTGGGTTAAATAAAATTGTATTACTAAAAATAGACTAAAATACAATTTTCATTGACTAAAAATTGACTAAATGTCATCAGTTTTCATTGACTAAAACTAGACTAAAATGTCATCAGTTTTCGTCGACTAAAACTAGACGAAAATAGCCATGGGTAATTCTGACTAAAATAAGACTAAAATGCTCAGACTTTTAGTTGACTAAAACTTGACTAGACTAAAAAGAGTATGAACGTGACTAAAACTAATAAAAACTAAAATGACAGCTTCACACAAAGACTAGACTAAAACTAAAACCAAAATCGGCCGCCAGAAACAACACTATTTGCATTACATTGTTGAACACCTTATAAAACCTTACTTAGGATGCTTTCACACTGACAGTATAGTTCAAACCGTTGGACCAACTTGGACTACCCTGCTGAAAAAAACAGCATATGCTGGTTAGGTAGGTTTTGGTGCTGGGATGCTGGTTTTAGCTGGTTTATGCTGGTCATTTGCTGGTTTATGCTGGTCCTTAGCTGGTTAATGCTGGTCCTTTGCTTGTTTATGCTGGTCATGTTGCTGGTCAAGGACCAGCATAAACCAGCAAAGGACCAGCATAAACCAGCTAAAACCAGCATCCCAGCACCAAAACCTACCTAACCAGCATATGCTGTTTTCTTCAGCAGGGTAGGATGCGTACTTGTTCAAGAACATTTAAAAATGATATTTAAGACATTTGTTCTACAATGTAAGATGTAAACCTTACATTTTAGGGCACTCCACAATCAACTGCCAAATCACATTCATGCAGCATGCAGCATTTTCGAAAGTCTCCGTTTTCGAGGGTCGAGTAGTGTAAACGACAGGCTTAACCGTAACAAAAGTTGTTTTTTAAAACGAAAATGCACTGGTGTGAACAGCCTTATTTTTGGTGTTTTTTTTATTCTATTATAACAATACGGTGTAGAACTCGGTGTGTCTGCATACTTATTGGCACACTATTGGCGTCAACAGGCAATATACATTTAATTGGGTAAATAAAGGAGGAAAATAATGCCAGCAGGTGGCTTTATGACTATAACTGAATATTGGCCTTTAGATGTGTTCAGGCAAGAACTTTTATCAAACATATGAAGTTTGGGACAGATTGGACATTACATGTTTGAGTTACAACTTAGCTAAGTGTTACTAGCATGGTTTAGCATGTGTCTAGCATGTTGATGGCAGATTACAGTGTAAATGCCATGCCACTTCCTGTTGCCAGTAGATGGCGCTATGATTGTAACTGGATATTGGCATGTTCAAGTCATCTGGCCAGGACTTTTTTAACATTTTTGACCCAGGACCACAAAACCAGTCATAAGTAGAATGGAATATTTGTAGCAATAGCCAACAATACATTGAATGGGTCAAAATTATCTAAATCAAAAATATTAAGTAAAGATCATGTTCCGTAGAGATATTTTGTTAGTTTTCTACTGTATATATATCAAAACTTAATTTTTGATTAATAATATGAATTGCTAAGAACTTAATTTGGCAACTTTAAAGGCAATTTTCTCAATATTTGGATTTTTTTCCACCCTCAGATTTTCAAATTATTATCTCAGCCGAATATTGTCCTATCCTAACAAACCATACATCAATGGAAAGCTTTATTCAGATTTCAGATGTTGTAATAATCTCAATTTAAAAAAATTGACCCTTATGACTGGTTTTGTGGTCCAGGGTCATATTTGTTTTTGCCATTTTTGCCTTATTTATGATAGGACAGTTTAGAGGAGACAGGAAGCGAAGTGGCAGAGAGAGAGGAGGGCTGGATCAGGAAAGGCTCTTGAGCTGGGATTCGAACTTGGGACACCTGTAGCGCAATGACGCTTCATGTCAATGCACTGCCTACAAGGCTGTCAGTGGAAACTTGGACAGAACACTTATGCAACCATAGGTTTTGCATCATGTTTGCATTTTTAAAAATGCAAGTCATTTTGGAGAAGAAGAAGAAAAAAAAAAGAAACAATGCAATTCTAAGAGGGTCCTCGCACCATTGATGCTTGGGCCCTGAATATATCTAATCTTTATGTAAAGAACTTTACAAAACTATGCTGCGTCTATTGTTGGTATCAACAGATTCATTTCAAAACTTTGGGTTTGTTTGATTGCAATCACTTGAATTTTGTTGATACCAAAAATACAGATGCACACCAGTAACCTTTCAAAACACCAGACAGTGCTCCAGGTCTCACCCAAACACCTGCGACTGACACGCTCTTAAGTTTGAACTAAACAAAGTATGTTCACACAAAAACAATACACAGCTAAAAACATTGCAGGAGTTTGTGTAGGAGGGCTCTGACCTCTGTTAGCTTTGGATGCACTCTCCAAGATGTCTGTGTCGCTGGAAGCACATTCCCCTCCCTCCACCAACGCGCTCACCCCATCTCATTAGCATGCGGTGAAGGAAAGGAAATGAGAAAGTGAAGAGGAGAGTGGGCGATTCACACTTCATTTGAGAACATTCATTTGAGAACATTTCTCTCGTTTACATCTCTTCTCTCTATTTCTCATTCCTATTTCGCCTCTTACCATAATGTTTTTGTTCTTTCAAGATTCAAGGTTCAAAACGTCATTGTAATAACAATTTACTTGTTAGAAAGTGGTCTCATTGTGCTCATTCAACAGTAACAGTAGATGAAATATACAATGAAGACATGACAAATGAGGAAACCTGAAAGAAATACCAGAGACTGCAAAAGAACTAAGTTTTATGTAGGCTTAGGTTTCAGGCTTTGGATCTAGGTAAAGGAGGAGTATAAATATAACAGTATTAATCAATATATTATCACTAATCTGTAAGTAGATATATTAAAATCATGCTTAATGCCATGATTGATCATTAGAATTAAGTATTCCAGAGAGCTGTATAATAAAGATAGCCACCAGAATGCAAATAAATCGAAGTATGCAAATAATGACTGTTAGTATGCATACAGTGACTGTCGGTTAGACGTTTCTGCGCTGCAAGCACTTCAATTAAATCTAGTGGTAATAAATGAAATGCACAAAGACATGCATATAATAGACACAATTCAAACACTTCTTGACTCTCTCCATCCCCAATTTATTGCAGTTTATTGCAGGTGTCTGCTAGCTACAATAACTGATCGTTCAACGCATGTTTTTTCCCCATGACGTCAGTAAGAGCTCACAGTGACGGTAACAAAGACTATATATGATCGGTGTAAAGACAGAGACAGGAAAAGTCACATTTATCAACACAAAAACAGACTAAACAAATGCAGAGGCTTTACTTAACTTGTTCGATCTGTAAATATATGAACATAAACTTACAGTAAGTACTATTCAGTACTATTTTCTATACCAAATCACTTATATACTGAAAGCAATGTAATAACCCTCAGTAATTTCAGTTTGAGACCCCTAATATAGGACAAATGTGAATACATGCAGTTCACACCTTTACTTAAGCATAAACAGAATTTTTTGACAGATGAACGACGTGACTGTTTTTACCATGCAAGCTGGTTTAGTCTGTACCCCTTAGCTATTAAAAATACAGAAAAGCCTTTCTGCCATGTTGGCACATAGTGCTCATTTTACGCATGACGAAAGGCTTTACAGAGGCCTGACTTTCTCTAATAGGTTTTTTCGAAAGGGTGGAGGTTAGAGAGACTCAGCTGTTCTCGTGTCCCTGTTAATCTAGTAGAGATGCTCTTGAAGAGGCCTGGCCCTTGTGATCCAGGGCCAGTTGCTGAGGCCTAGAGAAGGGGATTTATGATATGTCTATGTGTGGAATGACAAGAAGGTGGAATGGCATGTCAGACTCACAAAGGATCACGCTCAGTGGACTCCACCCCATATATAACCCCTAACCCGTCTCCATCTTAATAAAGGATTACGCTGTAGGACTAACATACTGTATGCAAACATGCGAGCAAAGAACACACACACATGTATTGTATAAATCAAACCCCTGACGGGCCTAAAACAAGACCTTGGGGAATCCCACTGACTCCTATCTAATATTATTATAGACCTCATGCAGGGTAAGCACACACTACAGTACACACACACACATACAGACTTACCTCAGAGGATCATGTGTTTATGGGATTTTAGGTCAGGTTAGTTTCAGTTCAGCCAATTCTCCCTGTCGTATACACGCATGCATATATATCAGAAGATCCAATGTACTAGAAATGTGGTCAGTTCAGTTTAATTCAGTCTCAGCTCTAGACTACATTAAAAAGGCTCAGAAATCCATGGCCCTTATAAGGGATGGAAATCGTAAGAAATTAATGAGTCGGTTTGATTCGGATCCCAATTAATGACTTCACTAATGATTCCATTAACAATTCTATTAGAACTTGAACAGACCCCCACCCCTCCAATATTTAATCACGTGGTTTAACAAAACCATCCTTGTTGACATATTTTAATATATTAAAGTACTGTTTAATATACTATGTATGTTTTACAACGGGTTGTTATATGAGCCACCAATCAGTAAATAGGCTGAATTTATTTGTGGTTCAGTGAATAAGTCAATAAATGCTCCAAATGATGATCTCTCAGTGAGAGAATTGCTGTTCTATTTTATTCAAGCTGTATAGACGAGGTGTGCTAGTTAAAATGCTGGATAATGCAAGGTGGCAGCATGGTCTTTAAAGGTGTCAGATTCAGATTCCTTCTTAAGCTCCTGCAGCCAGAACAATGTACCGAGATCAGTGAAACAAACACCCCCATAACATCCACAAATGCAGCACCTGTGCAATTATACATTATGTACTATGTGGTTCTACAAAGACACGGTGACACAGTTGCAATAACAGCTTTAGATTTAGGCTACAGCTCCTTGAGTGGTCATTTTAAAATGTAATTCTCAACGTTCACTGATATTCCGATGTACAGTTGAAGTCAAAAGTTTACATGCATCTTGCAGAATCTGCAAAATTGTAATTATTTCATCCAAATAAGGAGGGATCATACAAAATGCATGTTATTTTTATTTAGTACTGACCTGAATAAGATATTTCATATAAAAGACAAGAGAAAATAATTGTTGAATTTATAAAAATGACCCCGTTCAAAAGTTTACATGCATTAAGCTGGGGGGTGAAAACTTTTTGAATTTAAAGATCAGGGTAAACTTAACCTATTTTGTCTTCTGACAACATGAAAGTATTTTCTGTAGCTTCTGAAGAGCAGTAGTAAATGAAAAAATATGATATTTAGGCAAAATAAGAAAACATTTACACATTTTCATCCTGTTCAAAAGTTTACACCCCTGGCTCTTAATGCATTGGGTTTCCTTTTGAAGCATCAGTGAGTGTTTGAACCTTCTGTAATAGTTGCATATGAGTCCCTCAGTTGTCCTCAGTCTGAAAAGATGGATCTCAAAAAAAAAAAAAAAAACAGTCATACAGTCTACAATCAAGTGTATGTAAACTTTTGAACGGGGTAATTTTTTTAATTAAGCTATTATTTTCTCTTGTATGTAAACATCTTTTATGTGAAATAATCTTATTCAGGCCATTACTAAATAAAAAATAAAAAGCATTTGTGTGATCCTTCTTATTTATGTAAAATAATTACCATTTTGCAGATTCTGCAAGGTATACTTAAACTTTTGACTTCAACTGTACAATAACAACAAATCTCTGATATGATTGTCTTTACACAATATCTGAGTTTCAGAAAGCACAGATTACATAAAACATTATTTATAAAAACAAAATACATTATTCTAGTGTACAGAATACATTATTAGTAGAACTAAATCACATTAAAAATGTCACCTGTTTAAATATTATGTGCTTTTCCAGGCTCCACTTTCTTGGGTGATGCTCGTGAACCGTCCAGCCCTGGTTCACCCTCTGCCTCGCCCCTCTCGCCCTCAGGCCTGTGCGGTGGAAGCCCAGAGCCCAGTCTCAATGAACGTGGCTGTTCTGCTGCCTTCTGCAGCTCCACTGAAGGTCAGTATTTTCAGGCATACTGTATTTCAGGATTTCCTGGAAAAAACAAATGTGTACTTTTTTTTTTATCAGTAATTAGATAAGTGTAAGATTTTATGATAAAAGTTGCATTGTATTTTGCTCTTCTTTTGACACAAAACTTTCAGAAGACTGAAATTCATATAAACCACTTTTACGGCACTGTTGCAGGGTCGGAAAATTAACAAGGGCTTCTAGCAAAAATGTCACCAAAATGAACAAAGATTAAAGGAGAACTTCACTTCCAGAACAAAATTTACAAAAAAATTTACTCGCCCCCTAGTCATCTAAGATGTTCATGCCTTTCTTTCTTCAGTCATAAAGAAATTATGTTTTTTGAGGAAGACATTTCAGGATTTCTTTCCATAAAGTGGACTTCTATGGTGCCCACAAGTTTGACCTTCCCAGTTTAAATGCAGCTTCAAAAGGCTCTAAATGATTCCAGCCAAGGAAGAAGGGTCTTATCTAGAGAAACGATTGGTTATTTTTTTTAAAAATCCTCAAATGCTCATCTTGTCTAGTTCTGCATTCACTGTGCGTATTCCGGTTCAAGACAGTTAGCGTAGGTCAAAAAGCTCCAACATGGCTGCAGAAGTACCAACCCAGTGTTTACAAAGTGAACATGCAAGATCAAATGCCCTTTAGAAAAAAAGGTTAAACAGCGAAATAGGATGATTTTAAAGTTGGAAGAGGAATGATGAGTTTTTCGACATAACCCTAACTGTATTGAACCAGAATACACAGAGTACACACATAGAGGTAGACAAGACAAGCATTTAAAGGGTAAAAAGTATATAAATTGTCTTTTTTTTTTTTAGAAAATAACCAATCGTTTCGCTAGATAAGACCCTTCTTCCTCGGCTGGGATCGTTTAGAACCCTTTGAAGCTGCATTTAAACTGCATTTTGGAAGTTCAAACTCACGGGCACCATAGAAGTCCACTAGTGAGAAATCCTGAAATGTTTTCCTTAAAAAAAACAAAACATAAATGCATTATGACTGAAGAAAGAAAGAGATGGACATCTTGGATGACAAGGCGGTGAGTAAATTATCTGTACATTTTTGTTCTGGAAGTAAACTTCTCCTTTAAACAACGTATTACGGCTCTCACAATTAAAGTGAAATGTGAAAATGAATGAAAAGTGTCAATTCGCGTAATTACATTTAAATTCGCTCACAATGTGCAGTATTGAGCCTTATAACCAATCAAACGCATTTCTGTTAAACTTAAGAATGCATTGGCCAACCAGAGGTGCTTAGATTGAAAACGCACCAATCAGAGGTGCTTATTATATTATTATAATATAAAGACCAATAATCTACAATAATATTGCAGCCCTATAAGGTCCTGTTTTTACATGGATAATTTAGATACAATTTTAAACAGTATTGGCATATTGTATACAAAATGCCCCTGGAAATCAATTTCTGACCCAGCACTGTTGTCTTGAACGTCTTATGGGATCTACTTCCCTGGAGCAACTACTATACTTATAAATGAGTAAATGGTGATCATTTTTTTCCCTGTCATTCTCTGTCACAGGAACAACACCCAACTCGCCCGTCAGTCTCCCCAAATCCCCCACTTTCCCATCCGCCTCAGGCTCATGGCCGGACGAGTGTTCTATCTGCTACGAAAACACAGTGGACACCGTCATCTACGCCTGCGGACACATGTGTCTCTGCTACACCTGCGGTCTCCGCCTCAAAAAAATGGCCAACGCCAGCTGTCCCATCTGTAGGAGAGCTATCAAAGACATTATAAAGACCTACCGGAGCACCTAGGGGGGGACCCCCCAAACCCAAGTCTCATAAGGGCCATTAAGGATCTCTAATAGATCTCTGTTTCAAGAGAGGGTTGGTGTCACAGTTCAGGGACTTGCTCTGGCACTGCATGGGTCTCCGCTCCCATTGCGATGACTTTTGAACCCTTGAACCTTCAAGGCTCAGGCATCCATTCACAAAGGTCTTTCGTATTTCATGCTCAAGTCTCTGTTGCTATGGTAACCAGTGATGTTGCTGCTTTTTAGAAGCATCCGGCTTTTCAACCGACGTAAGACAGTATCTCATCCAATTCAGGACATTTCAGGTGGTTGCTCATCTCCCATTTCACACACCTCCGTGAGCCATAATAGACTGCGTAACAGACTCGCATCCATAGCATAGCTGCATATCCTTTAAAGCTGGAATCATATTCAATAGAGGGTTTTACAGTCTGTTATTTTTTTCCTTCTGCTGTCCTCTCTAGTCAGACCAGCTAAGGCACTATTGAAATTCATACAAGAACGTCTCAGCATTTCACAATTTTTGTCTGTGCTGGGCTGAGACTGAGACAGATATAAAGGTACAGTGCTTTCATACCTCACCATTTCATGCTAGTTGTGTAACCAACAGCTTGCCCTTATTACATGCTCTAAAGTGAGTTGATCTGGAGGTCTTTGTGCTTTGATGACTATTTGATCACGTGTTTCGTAATGTAATATGAAGCTTTGGTAGGCAGCAGGTCAGCTAACGGTCCGCTATAATTTTGCTTATGCGTGCGTTCGGCGAGCAGGACGTTGCGGTGGAATTAAAGAGATATGATTTGTTAAAACAATACACAGGGATGATTAACCAGTGAGTCATGTTACATAACAACTCATTTAAAGAACATTAATATTGGATATCTTAATTGATCCAACGGTGCTGGGAAATGTGATCTGCGGTTAAATAGAGCACCTCATCTCACGACCCTAAAACATGTTGGCCTAATCAAACCTCGATTTACTGTGAACTTGTTCTCGACCGTCGATCGGAACACGCAAGCTCTGGGTTTTCTGCTAAAGCAATTGCAATGTTGCCATGGAGAGCAAAATCTAGGAAGGAGGAAAACAGCCTTGAGGCATTAACCAATGAAAGAGTCATTTGTGGTGAGAGGATATTTGATTTGCCCAGTTAATCCATATTTTCTCCCAGCCCCCTTCCGCTGACACTTTCTGTAGGCCAGAAATGGTGTGTATGGGGATAATAGCGAACACAGGCCACTGATGAAAGAGCAAATTGATTAAAATGGAATATGTTTGGGGAAAAAAGCTGGCTTGGTGTTCCTGCTGGAGCTGAGAAAGAAAAAAATCACACTCAAAAAATAAATGCTCGGTTAAAAACAACCCAACTTGGGTTATTTGGCAACCCAGCACTGGGTAAATATTGGACAGAACACATGCTGGTTGGGGAAAATGTTTTTACCCAACATACTGGGTTGTTTTATTTGAGTCAACTATTGTTTAAAATTATTATACTGCAGACTTAAAATGGGCTGAAAATGAAAAATCACAGAATTATAGAGGCAAAAGCAATAATCAAAAGATGAACATTTATTATTAAGCAAGAACACCCATGAACAAAAATATACGGCACAGTGTACAACATTACATACATTTGAACTCATTTAACAAGCATATTAGAAATAAAAAATGTAATATTTAAAAGTAGGATTTCAATGTAAGTGTATTCAACCGTTCTCTGTAATCACTTTTTACCAAAATAGCACTAATTCTCGTGCCGGTGTGTCGTAGAAATCTAAGCCGGTGTTGGGCTGCTTTTCGCCGTGGGAATATGAACCTCAGACTGCTGCTTCACATTTGTGACCCTGGACGACAAAACCAGTCATAAGGTTAAATTTGACAAAACTGAGATGTGAGATTTATACATCATATGAAAGCTCAATAAATAAGCTTTCTATTAATGTATGGTTTGTTAGGATAGGACAATATTTGGCTGAGATACATCTATTTGAAATCAGAAATCTGAGGATGCAAAAAAATCAAAAAGACTGAGAAAATCACCTTTAAAGTTGTCCAAATTAGGTTCTTAACAATGCATATTACAAATCAAAAAATACATTTTGATATGTTTACAGTATAATTTTACAAAAAATCTTCATGGAACATGAACTTTACTTAATTTCTTAATGATTTTTGGCATAAAAGAAAAATCTAAAATTTTGACCCATGCAATGTATTTTTGGCTATTGCTACAAATATACCCCAGCGACTTAAGACTGGTTTTGTGGTCCAGGGTCACATTTCACTCGTAGCTGAACGATGCTGTGACTGACTCAATAACCTAACCATACAAAACAGTACTGAGATTAGAGAACATATTTTGACATCAAATAATATAATTTACAGCACAGTAAAGACTTTATAAATGAAATACCATGTAAACAAACCTTTATTTCACTGAAGAAGAGCACCAAATCATAACCCAAAAAACAACCCGATATTTAATAATCCATTAAAAAATTAACACAGCAGCTTAGATACAGAAAAAATATCCAGCACCTTAGTAAAAAATACTAAATATAACCCAACCTAACAAGCTGAACCCTATAGAAGCCCGTTTCCACCACTGAATAAAAAATAAAAAAGGTAATTGTGACTTTTTATCTTACAATTATTATTTTTTTCGCAATTGCGAGTTTGCATCTCGCAATTCTGACTTTTTTTTTCAGAACTGTGAGATTTAACACACAATTGTGAGTTATAAAAGCAGAAATGCAGGATATAAACTCACAATTGCGAGAAATAAAGTCAGAGTTGTGGGATATAATAAACTCACAAAATTGCGAGTTTGTATCTTGCAATTCTTACTTTCTTTTCCTTGCAATTGGGAGTTATAATGTCCATTTCTGAGGAGAAAAAAAAGATATATTCACAGAATTGCGAGTTTATCTCTCACAATTCTGACTTTATAATTCACAACTGCGATTTTTCATCTCACAATTCTGGCTTTTTTTTCTCGCAACTGCAAGTTTATATCATGAAATTCTGACTTTATTTCTCAGAATTGTGAGTTTATATTATGCAATTCTGTCTATATAACTCGCATTTGCGACTTTTTATCACACAATTCTGACTTTTTTCTTACAATTGCAAGTTTATATCACGCAATTCTGACTTTATTTCTCAAAATTGTGAGTTTATATCTCGTAATTCTGACTGTATAAATCGCAATTGCCAGTTTATGTCTTACAATTATGTGAAAAAAAGTCAGAATTGTGACATAAGTCGCAATAACCTTTTTAAATTTTTCATTCAGTGGCGGAAACGGGATTCCATAGAACCCAGCATTTGGGTTAAAAAAATAACCCAGTGTTTTTTAGAGTGCAGAAAAACTACCCAGCACCTGGATAAAACTATTCAAACCAACCCAATTAAATGACCCAGCAGGCTGAACTCAGCATTTGGGTTAAATAAAATAACCCACTAATTTTTTAGAGTGCGGGGTTGAAAGGATTATCAGTTTCTTTTTGACTTACCCCCAAAGCCGAATTCCTATTAAAAAGTAGCATTTAACAGCAGACTTGTCTTTTTGGAGCTTCACAAACTGCATCCAAACAGCTTCTCAAGGTTATTTATCATATTATCAAGGTTCATTAGCCACTATAGGGAAATAACAAGAAGAATAACAATGTGCAGTAAACGGTAAAACTGTTTGCACTACAAACTAGTGTGTTCATGAAGATTATACAATCAAATAATATGGTAAGACACACCAATATGCAATTTCAAGGCTGAAAATGAGCTGTTTTGTACAGCCAAAAATAGCTGGACACGGATGAGACCGGTAGAGACCCGTACAATTTACAAATGAAATATTCATCCACTCTTACAGGATAAATAAGGTTGATAGAAAGTCCTTCAATATCCCACCCAACCCAGATCCACATCAACAGCAGGAAAAGACTCCAGATTTATGGCAAATAAGTGAAAGAGGACACAATAATGTGCATTTGTGTGTGCGCGTGGATGTTCAAGCAGCTCATGAGTAATATCGGTGAACTACAATGGACTGCAGGCTAATATTGTTCATAACTAGCCAGTTAGCTTGTGTAAAGCAATCGTGATAACTGGCGCTTAAATTCATGCTGCTATTAGTATTAGCCAGCTCTCCTTCAGGCAATGCTAACACCGTGTCGAGAAAATGTCCCGTCAGGACATCCTCCTGACAGGATATTCTGTTTTTGTTTGAAGTGGTGATTCACTTTTGAATGTTAATTTATGTTACCTAGAGGAACCTATTAGCATAGCTGTATCTGAGGTGTTGCTATAGCGCTTTGTTTTTATTATTGTCTTTTTTGAATTATTGGACCGAAATTATGATTGTATAGTTTGCTTATCAGTCCTCTGTGGTTTATACGGAAGTGTATTTCTTGAATTTTGCGCTGGTTTTCTTGTACCCAACACGCTGTGCACCAATCAGGGGCTTCGCCGGAAACAATCAGAACCAGCTTTTGTTGGAAGCAAGATGAACTGAAGATTATGTACACTCCCTATTATATCAGGTGTTTGTTCTGAGGTGTCTATTTATGGTGAAATCTTACTGGAGTGAGCTTGCTGAAAGTTCATACAGTATTGAAAATGCCCTGAAGGCCCAATATTTGAGTTTAAAGCATTCATCCTAAAGATTTTTTGGAAAACTTCAGCAAATACAATTTTTTATCAGATAAACCTTGCACTTTTTTTAAAATAAATTTTAGTCACTTTAAAAGATTATCAATATTCCCCCAAATGTATTTTTCTTTTCACCCCACTTTTGTATTCTATGTCTTTTGCACAATTTAGGGTGTAATATAAGGGCAATCTTTGTGTTTCTGTCACTTTATAAAATTTGATTGTTTTGTTTTGAAAAATTTACCAGTTTTTGACATCACCTTTCTGTTAAAATTTAGAGAAAATGAAATGAATCCCGTTTGAATAAGTGTACTAATCTTACCCTGCATTTCTAACGAAATCGCTATAGAATGGGATTATTTATTTTACGTTCTCGCTTTTCACTTTTAGTTTTTCTGAGGATCTTCAGAGGACATACAGTCTTTACCGACGCGCCACAGTTTGATTGTTGTCGACCCTGTAATGTACTTTATTTATGTACCGCGTGTAGAGTACGATGTGTTGAATCTGATGTGTGTTGCAGATTCTGTGGTAAATGTCATTTACCTTATTTAGCTTTCCTGTTTTAAGCTCTAGATATAATGAAAACAGCCATATTCGCACACTGGCCAATAATTTTGTTTCAGGAAAAAAAAAAAAAAAGTTTTGATTTTTTGTAAAGTAACCACAAATGGGATCAGGGATTGCATAAATTATCACCCCAACCTTAAATAATTTCAATTTCAATGTTGATAAAATCTAAATATTTTTTCAAAGGTGAATAAAACAAGCTTTTTTATCTTATTATATATACATGTTTTAAGAAAAATGATTGGAATTGCTTTTCTTTATCCTAGTAATTGTTGTTTCCAGTGTGTTTCGTTCACTCATTACCCATTGGTGAACAGTGGGACCAAACAAATATTGAATCAAAAAGATATGACTCCTATTTCCCAGGGTTCATTCAAGGGCTGTGTTAATTGAATCATTGATTCATAGAGTCCATGAGGTCAGTAGTGATTTAGTCATGAGAAATGTCTCAGCTTATTGCGGCATTCAGTTTTTGACTCAAACCCATGTTCAGATTTGTTTTCTTCTTAAAGTCTGTGATCAGTTTATCAAGCTTTGTTTTGTCTGAGTCAAAGATGACTGTCAATAAACTTTGCAGATGCGTTTCAGCAAGTGCTGTGTCTATTCTGTTTTTTCTTTGATTGTGGATTTTATTTTACACCTCTATAACATAATACCGACAATGTAAAACAGTGGCACATGCTTTAACTCCACCTCCTATGAAGTGCTCTCTACCTCACAGCATCTGACCAAGAATCAATTCAAAATGAAGTCTGAAAAAATACCATATGAGTCATGATCGAACCTGACCCTGAATCAGACATTAAAGGTGGATAGTAACAGGAGCACTTGACATGCCTGAGATCAGAGGTGTGCAGATGAAGGATGAAAGGTGTCTTTGATGCTGTGCTCCGGAGTTGAGAGGAGGAGGATGAAGATCTCCCCTCATAGTTACGGGAACAAGCTTCTGAGACCAACCAGAGCGACAACCCACTGTGAACACACTACTTCCATCTAGATTTAGTCATTTGACATGTTGGTTCAAGCCTGTTTAAGGCTGCCCCCTAGTGGACAAAATCGTGCTCTATTTTTTTCTAATCAAATCTACATGCCTCACTGTACAGCTTATGACAGCGTCTACAAAGACATGAACGAGTGACTTCACTCTTCACAAACAAATAATAAGGGTCAATTTTGTACATAATCTGAAAGCTGAATAAATAAGATTGATATTAATGTTTGTTAGGATAGGGCAATATTTGGCCGAGATCCTGGAATCTGAGGGTGCAAATAAATCAAAATACTGAGATATCGCCTTTAAAGTTGTCTAAAATGAAGTTCTTAGCTATGCATATTACTAATCAAAAATTAAGTTTTAATATATTTACAGTATGAAATTTACAAAATATCTTCGTGGAGCATGATCTTTACTTAATATCCTAATGATTTTTGACGATCATTTTGACCCGAACAATGTATTGTTGGCTATTGGCCCATGCTACTTATGATTAGTTTTGTGGTCCAGGGTCACATTTTACAACTTTATGTTTCAGAATAATACGTAGAAACTAAAAACTTACCTTGAAAGCTGCACCAAATTGTTCTTTACCAGTTCTTCTGTTATGGCACTACAGTCAGTTTTACTTACAGTCAACGCACGGCTTTATCTTTAAAGCTTTTCGTATTCATATAACAATATTCTTTCATATATATAACAATAAATCACGTTAATAATAACGATGAAATAAAACGATGTCATCATTTACTCCCCCTCGACTCGATGGTTTTCAGTCAAAATATCCGTTATTTCGTCCACACAGTAGTTTTTGTTCTCTTACAAGAGGGAACGAGTACTGCGTAAGAAGTATCTTACGCTAGGGGAAAATCCTTTTCTGCGAGATATTGAAGCCAAAAATTATCCTTAATTTTGAAATAATGTAAAGCGCGTTGCAGCAGCATACAGACATAGGCGAAACAGCTTGCGCGCCTATTGGCTGCTCTGCGGCAACTGCAGCAGCCTATTAGAGCGAGGCCTGACGCGACGCCAGATCCAATGGGGGCATTTTGCGCCCTTTGCGTCGCTTCGCGCCCTTTTCGTAGCTTCCCGCCTAAAAGGGCGTGGTCTAGACCTATAAATATCGCTCATAGGCAGCTATTATCTGATTTTTCATCCTTCAAGCGAAGCACACGCATCGCTGGAGCCGGATAAGAAGCCGCCGTTTGACTGCAAGCATCTCAGCGGGACGAGCCACTGAAGCTGCTGGCCACGCCGCCTTCCGTGCATTCCTGCTGCGCTTTCCGGCGCCTATATCCTTTATAATCTACAGTGTGTGTCGCCGCTGCGATACACACTGTTTCTCTAAAAAGAGCAAAGCGTCTTTTTAAAGATGCCTTCATACGGCTCGTGCAGATGCCAATGGTGACTCTGAGGACTTGCCTTGCCTTCTTCACTGAGACTGCTCCCCCGCCCGCCGCGGTGTAGCGCCGTAAAAAGCGCCGTGCCCAGCGGGCCCCGGACACTTCCCCCAGCCGACAAAGCTCGCCGGTTCGCCCGCCTGCTTCATCGACCTCGTCAGCCTCTGTTCCGGACGTAAAGCGGCCGCTGTCTGCCACCGCTTCCATCGACGCCGCTGACGAGGGGGGCCATGAAGGAGGAAGAGGTTTCTGATTTCCGTTTCCCGCCAAAGCAGGAACGCGCATGCTGCTCAGAAGAGGCGATAGCAGCCCACTTATGTCTGCCCTCCGCTGGACGGCGTGCTAAGTCGGCCCTCCCCTCTAAAGCTTGCCGTCAGACGTCAAACCTGCTTCGCCGCCGCCTAGCCGCGTCAGCGCTGCGTAACATGGTCTCTCACCGTTGCTGAGAGGCACCCGTGGTTAACGCTTTCTGACGTTTTTCTCGTCTGGCCGCCGCCCCGCCAGACGCGGCCCGCGGCCCAGGATTGAGTTGAAACCTGAGCCTCCGAAATCGTCCTAGCACAACTGGGAAAACGACGGTGTACGAGTCCCGCTGTTGCCGGACCCCCACCAAAGTTATTCGCTCGTCCAGTTCCAGGAAATGTGACTGTTCCAGTGTTTTCTGCAGCCAACAAACCGGCTCCGTCGCCCGTTTGCCTGCACACAAAAGTCGTTCCCACGGCTACACAGATAAACCCCCAATAAAGTGTATTGTCTGGTGTCCCGGCCACGGCCGATGGTGTTTCATGTGTCGTAAGAATGCCCACTAACCAGTGCTCATCTCTAACGTTACACACAAGCACAGCGCACATAAAATCGACACAGATCGATTGCGCTTCACAACCGGCCACGGCCGATGGTGTTTCACGTGTAAGAATGCCCACTGCAGTGCTCATCTCTACACACAAGCACAGCGCACTTAAAATCGACACAGATCGATTGCGCTTCACAACCGGCCACGGCCGATGGTGTTTCACGTGTAAGAATGCCCACTGCAGTGCTCATCTCTACACACAAGCACAGCGCACTTAAAATCGACACAGATCGATTGCGCTTCACAACCGGCCACGGCCGATGGTGTTTCACGTGTAAGAATGCCCACTGCAGTGCTCATCTCTACACACAAGCACAGCGCACTTAAAATCGACACAGATCGATTGCGCTTCACAACCGGCCACGGCCGATGGTGTTTCACGTGTAAGAATGCCCACTGCAGTGCTCATCTCTACACACAAGCACAGCGCACTTAAAATCGACACAGATCGATTGCGCTTCACAACCGGCCACGGCCGATGGTGTTTCACGTGTAAGAATGCCCACTAGCAGTGCTCATCTCTACATACAAGCACAGCGCACATAAAATCGACTCAGATCGATTGCGCTTCACACGTGGTAAATATGCCCGCTTCACAGTGGCCACAGACACCACATTATGCACGTCAAACGGTTTCTGTGAAAACGAAACCAAAAGTGCATTCGCTCTACGCAGGCGAACGTTGTTTGGAGTGTGTTAAATGTGCCCGCTGCCCCACAGCCACATCCACACACAGACATAATAGTTCCCGCTATCAGCGTGCCCCATGCCTCAAATATCACGAGCACGTTTTGCATGAAATCAGCGTGCATTCGCTCCATGCAAGCGAACGATGTTTGGAGTGTGTTAAATGTGACTGTTCCAGTGTTTGCTGCAGCCAACAAGCCGGTTCTGTCGCCCGCTTGCCTGCACACAAAGGTTGTTTTCACGGCTACCCAGATAAACCCCCAATAGAGTGTATTTTCTGGAGTCCCGGCCACGGCCGATGGTGTTTCACGTGTAGTCAAAAATGCCCACTCCTCCAGTGCTCATTTCTACACACAAGCACAACCTGTCATACAGACCCTGCGAACATAAAATCGGCTCAGATCGATTGCGCTTCACATGTGGTAAACGTGTCCACTTAACAGTGCTCACAGACATCACATTATGCACGTCAAAAGGTTTCTGTACAAACGAAACTAACGTGTATGCAGGCGAACGGTGTTTGCAGTGTGTTAAATGTGCCTGTTGCCACACATCCACATACACACACAGACATAATAGTTCCCGCTATCAGCGTGCCCCACGCCCCGAATGTCACGAGCACGTCTCTGGTGCCACAGCATACCGAAACCACTCCGTTAATGAAAGAACGGAGCGCGCTTCGTATTCAGCCTCTAGCTATTCATGCAAACGCATTGGAAAAGCTTCCAGGGGTCTCGAAATGGGTGCTGGACATTATAAAAGGAGGCTATTCGCTACAGTTTCACCGACGTCCGCGCCGCTATACAGCGCGCGTCGAGACCACAATGCAGACAGAAGCAGCACACCTGCTTCGAGCCGAAGTGGCGAAACTATTGAGCAAAGGGGTCATAGAGCCCCTTTCTCAAGCTCAAAGCGAAGGGAGGCTGTACAGCAGATATTTCCTGGTACCGAAAAAAGACGGGGGTCACAGACCCATATTAGATCTAAGGCAACTGAACAAAGCGTTGGTGAAGCGTCGGTTCAGGATGCTCACGACCAGAAAAATCCTCGCGCAAGTTCGCCAAGGAGACTGGTTCGTGTCAATGGATCTGAAAGACGCGTATTTTCAAATACAGATAGCGTCACGTCACAGGCGATTTTTGAGACTCGCCTTCGAGGGCCAGGCATATCAGTACACAGTCCTGCCGTTCGGTTTGTCCCAGGCACCCCGTACATTACGAAGTGCATGGACTCAGCGCTCGTTCCTCTCAGACTGAAAGGCGTGCGCATACTGAACTATTTGGACGATTGGCTGATTCTAGCGCAGTCTCGCTCAGTGCTTGTACAGCATACGACCATGTTACTCGATCACCTCGAGAATTTGGGTCTCAGAGTCAATTGGGCGAAGAGCTCACTATCCCCCAGTCAGAAAACTTCCTTCCTGGGCACAGAATTGGACTCGCTGTCAATGATAGCGCGGCTGTCACCACAGCGCGCAGCAGACATTCAGCGCACAGCGGGCTCGTTCCGCTGCGGCGCGTCTGTCCCGCTCAAAAAATTTCAGAAAATGCTGGGTCTCATGGCCTCAGCGTCATCAGTTCTGCAGCTGGGTCTGCTATGTATGCGCCCACTGCAGTTCTGGCAGAAAGCGCACGTCCCGCGTCAAGCGTGGGCGCCCGGTCGGCTTCGTATCACGGTCAATCAGTAATGTGTCACAGCCCTGAATCCGTGGAGAGCAATCGACTGGTACCAGTTAGGTGTAAGCCTGGGGACTTCCTCGAGAATAAAAGTGGTGTCTACGGACGCGTCCACCTCGGGATGGGGGGCTCTGCTCGAGGGCAGACCGTCTTTTGGCCAGTGGTCAGAACGGGAAAAGCTCCTGCATATCAACTGCCTCGAAATGTTGGCAGTACAGAACGCGCTGATGCGCTTCTGTCCCCAAATAAAAGGAAACCATGTATTAGTCCGCTCGGACAACATGTCAGTGGTTTCCTATATAAATCGCCAGGGCGGTCTCAGGTCCAAAAACCTATACAGACTTGCAGAACGCCTCCTGGTATGGGCTCAGCGCAACCTGCGCTCGCTGAAAGCAGCGCATGTGCCGGGGCTTCTAAACATAGGGCCAGACAGACTGTCCAGGAACAATGTTCCAGCAGGCGAATGGTCTCTACACCCACAGACAGTACAACTACTGTGGAAGAAATTCGGCAGAGCGGAAGTAGACCTGTTTGCGTCTCCGAACAACGCTCACTGTCTGGAATTTTACTCAAAAAGCAGAGACGCGCTGGCCCACGAATGGCCCCGCCGTCATCTCTATGCTTTTCCCCCCGTCTCTCTCCTACCTCAGGTGATAGAGAGGGTCAGCGAAAAAGGATGTTCAATACTGCTGATAACGCCGTTTTGGGAAAACCAGCCCTGGTTCCCAGCGCTGATGCAGCTGACGAGCACTGTCCCGTGGCCGATACCAGTGAGGAGAGTCCTTCTCTCTCAGGCCAGCGGCTCGATTTGGCATCCTCACCCAGAGCTGTGGTCCCTTCATGTCTGGGCCACCAGCGAATATATGATGAACTCCCTAAAGGACTATTAAACACGATCACGCAGGCTAGAGCCCCGTCTACGAGACGGCTCTATTCCTCAAAATGGTCAGTGTTTTCGGGCTGGTGCGCAGCTCGCGGCTCGTCACCCACTAACTGTGGTGTGATGGAGGTGCTTTCCTTTCTACAAGAGCTGCTGGACAAGGGCAGAACCCCGTCCACGCTCAAAGTCTATGTGGCGGCCATAACAGCGTTCTCGAGCACAACGCTAGGTCAGTCAATAGGAAGGAACGATTTAGTTATTCGCTTCCTGAAGGGAGCTAGAAGACTAAATCCCCCCAGACCTCCCACAGTCCCCGTATGGGACCTTTCTGTGGTACTAGAGGCCATGAAAGGTGGACCATTCGAGCCTCTGCAGACTATTGATTTGAAATACCTGTCTCTTAAGACCGTGTTTCTGCTGGCTCTCGCTTCAGTGAAGCGCATAGGGGATTTGCACGCACTCTCTGTGAGCGCGACGTGCATGGAATTTGGACCTAATGACTCTAAAGTCATACTCAAACACAAACATGGTTACGTTCCAAAATCCCTCAACACACCGTTTAGGGCACAGGTCATCGCGCTGTCAGCCCTACCGGTCAATGATGAGGAAACGGACGCGAGCCTCCTATGCCCAGTCAGGGCATTACGAGCTTACGTGTCTCGCTCGTCTGCTTTTAGACAGACAGAGCAGCTTTTTGTTTCGTTTTACGGGCGTCCCAAGGGACTGGCCGCGTCGAAACAGAGCTTATCCAGATGGATAGTTGATGCTATTGCGTTGGCATATGCTTGCTTCCAAGGGCATGCAGTGCCCGCTAGGTGTCAGAGCACATTCCACGAGGGGCGTGGCCTCATCGTGGGCGTGGTCGAGTGGGATTGCCTTGCAAGATATTTGTACGGCGGCGGGCTGGGCCTCTCCGTCTACATTTATAAGGTTTTACAACCTGGAGGTTCCCGCCTTACAGGCCAGATTGCTGTCAGTCTAGATGTTCAGTGTTGTCTGACCTGATGTTATCAGCTCGGAATGCTGCGTCTACTGAGCACAGCTCTAGGGTCGACAGTGAAAGTGATAGCACAAGATGTGTCTGAGCAAACTGTGTGAAGACCCTTATTCTTACGTCAGCTCAGGCCGTAACCCCGCCCTGTATGTACGTTTACTTAGCGTCTGAGTGACGCTGCACTATGTGGAAGAGTGCGGCATTGCCCCTCCCTCTTCCCCGGACTCCCTGTGAGTTCCATAGGTGATTATGAACTGTATGAACCCCGGGCTTTCGCCCTTGGGTCTTTGGTGTCAGATCTCAGCATGCACGGCGTTTTACACTGGGTCCCCTAGCGTAAGATACTTCTTACGCAGTACTCGTTCCCTCTTGTAAGAGAACGTACTCGGTTACTAACGTAACCTCGGTTCTCTCTAGAGAGGGAACGAGTACTGCGTATCTTGCCGTGCATGCGCACGCTCTGGTTGCTTTGATGATGAAAAACCAGATAATAGCTGCCTATGAGCGATATTTATAGGTCTAGACCACGCCCTTTTAGGCGGGAAGCTACGAAAAGGGCGCGAAGCGACGCAAAGGGCGCAAAATGCCCCCATTGGATCTGGCGTCGCGTCAGGCCTCGCTCTAATAGGCTGCTGCAGTTGCCGCAGAGCAGCCAATAGGCGCGCAAGCTGTTTCGCCTATGTCTGTATGCTGCTGCAACGCGCTTTACATTATTTCAAAATTAAGGATAATTTTTGGCTTCAATATCTCGCAGAAAAGGATTTTCCCCTAGCGTAAGATACTTCTTACGCAGTACTCGTTCCCTCTCTAGAGAGAACCGAGGTTACGTTAGTAACCGAGTACGTTTTATCGAACCGCTGGAACGCGTGCTGTTGCTATAGCAACCTCCCCAGGTGATTTCCAGTTCGATTTGTGAACATATGTTTGGCACAGCGTGAATATACGCGCCAACCAATTTGTAATCTAATCTTTGTGTTTACTAAAATTATGTTTGAAATGCCAATGAAACCGTATGCATAATTAAAACTCCTCTGCATAATAACTTTTTTTATGTCCTTCGGAGTGGAGGATTCAAATCCCGAGAGAAACCCTCCCCCTCCCATCCCAGTGATTCTCCCTCTAGTTTAGATGAAATTACCGAATGTATCTTCCTAAAACATGGATAACTGCAACACAGCTGCCCTACGTGATGACAGTTCAGACTGCCACGCGCTGCGAGAGCGAGCGCGGGAGCGCGGGTGTTGTCAAGTGACGCGCAAGGGAATTAAGAGGTGGAAAGTCCGTGGAAGCAAGAGATGCGCCAGAGTGAAGGAGACACACACACGGACATACTTCACTCGAACAACTGGAAAAGAAAGCACTGAGGATGCAGTCTAAGATATGGACTGATTAGTATTTCTGAAACTCTTTACAGACTATTTTAGCTCGGTTCAACTGCAATTTCTTTGGAAAAGTAGAGGTGCCTTTTTAGTTACAAATCAGACCGAAGAACTTCTCTCACCAAGACGAATGTCACCTTGCGAACAGGTGTCTTGTTGGATGACTGCTCATCTGTCTGGAAAAGTGTTTGAGAAGAACAACATTTGAATTTGAAGATCGGATTTTAGAAATGATGGATGATTCGAATTAACCAAGGTTTTTAAGTCAATGAGATGTACAAACAACTTGTTTCAAGGTCATTGGATTTCTTCTAATGCTCTAAGCGATCTTTCCGTAAGAGGTGTGACAGGTAAGACCGAAAATGACCTGTTTTTATTAGAATAAAGACATTAAAATACATAGGCGAGTTTTAATGCATCCCTTACGAAAATTAACAATGGTTTTACCACAAATAAAACTAAAACCGCAGTTAAACCATGGTAACCACAAAGTAAGCATTGTTTTGCTGTACTAACCATAGTTTAACCGTGGTATTTTTAGTACAAAGGGTAAACAATACGCAAAACAAACATGGTTAACACACTTTTACTATAATGATACCATGGTTTTCGTAAGGGATATTCTAAAGCCAGCAGATAGAAAGGAAAAAAAAATTGTAGAAATGTTTACGAACAATTGCAAAGATACGATAAGTTACACACTGAATTAAACGTACTCAGATGTCTTATATACAACTTAGAAAAATCGTTTTTATAGTGAACTTAAAGATACACTCTTAAAAATAGTCTCTAAAAGGGTTGTTTTTGCAGTGATACCAGAAAAGAACCATTTTTGGTTTTCCTTTCAGTGAACAGTTCTTAAAAGAACCATTTTGAATAATATTTTTTTTAAATCTAAAGAACCTTTTCCACTACAAAGAACCTTTTTTGCATTTGAAAGGTTCCATAGATATATGGACTCATGGAACCATCGATGCCAATAAAGAATCTTTTTTTAAGAGTGTATGCAGTGTTTTAGCTTTTTTTTTAGCATTAAAAGATGCACTTAAACATCACTTTGCTTTATGATAGTACATTTGTTTTCATCCATTAACATTTGTTGGTATTTGTGAAATGCACCATTGTTCTACAAACACACACACAAAACATGCTTCCCCCCCCCCCCCCTCACTCTAGTACTATCAAATAAAGAAGATTTCCAGGCACTATCGCAGTCTCCTCCCCTGGATCATGATGAATCGTCTGTGAGCCTCATTGTGCAGCAGGTAGCGGCGCGAATGCAGCAAACACTTTCGCTCTTCAGTGATGAATGACAGCTCCCCAACATCTGAGAACATCATGTTTCACCAGCTGACTGCAGATGCTTTGAACGGTAGCTGTGACTACACCTTGCCCACGTGTAACAATAGCACAGGTGAAGCGGCATTGCAGCTGCCCACTTTTTCCATGGCAGCCAAAGTGAGGGTGATAATTACCTTCACGCTTTGCGCGGTGTCAGCTGTGTGCAACCTCTCGGTGCTGTGGGCTGCCAGCACCAACAACAAGCGCAAATCTCACGTACGAATTTTAATCATAAACCTCACCGTTGCTGACCTGCTGGTGACTTTCATCGTGATGCCCGTGGATGCGGCTTGGAACATCACGGTTCAGTGGTTGGCGGGGGATCTGGCTTGCAGATTGCTAATGTTTCTGAAGCTCGTGGCTATGTACTCCTGCGCGTTTGTGACTGTGGTCATAAGCCTGGACAGGCAGTCGGCCATTCTCAACCCCCTGGCCATCAATAAGGCTAAGAAGAAGAACAAAATAATGCTGTGCGTGGCCTGGGCGATGAGTGTTGTTCTCTCTGTCCCTCAGGTGAGGAGCTGCTTGAGTGATTTTTCATGTTTTTCATTGTGTCTTATCACCATATGCCACATTACCTGAATTCACCAGAACCCCCACAGTCTACCGTTACACCCTAAATCAAGTAGAGAGATCAAAATGAAAACGACAGGAGGTTTAACGACTTGCCTTCTTGAGCTCAGACTTCAAATATTCATATTTTTCATACTTCATCTAATTTTAAACCACAAATTCATTCACTTTGGAAAGGAAAATGCATTTAAGAAATGTGCTAAACAGTTTTTAAAACAGATGGTTCACCCAAAATGAAAATCCTGTCATCATTTACTCTCTTCTTGTTGCTCCAGACCGGTGGAATACAAAAAAAGTTATTTAACAGAATGTCCAAACTGCCCTTTTCTATTCAATGCATGTGTGCAATGTATCATTCCTGACAACTCATTTATCTCATTTACATAATATGCCATTTCACACCACGCTTAATGTCACTGATGCCATATTACACATACATCGCAATGAATGCACTGAATTTGAATATGCGTATATTGAAATCATCACAAAAGACATGAAAGCCGTGATGGTGGGAAACAGAAAGGTACCATATATGGACCTCTATGGTACTGCATATACACTACCAGTCAAAAGTTTTTTAAAGAAGTCTCTTCTGCTCACCAAGCCTGCATTTATTTGATCCAAAATACAGCAAAAGCAGTAATATTGTGAAATATATTTACTATTTAAAATAACTGCTTTCTATTTGAATATATTTTAAAATGTAATTTATTCTTATGATCACAGCTACATTTTCAACATCATTACTTCAGTCTTCAGTGTCACATGATCCTTCAAAAATCATTCTAATATGCTGTTTAAGTAACACTTATCCAAAAAATCCTGAAATGTTTTCCTTAAAAAACACCATTTCTTTACGATTGAAGAAAGAAAGACATGAACATCTTGGATGACAAGGGGGTGAGTACATTATCTGTAAATTTTTGTTCTGAAAGTGAACTACTCCTTTAAAAGCATTAAAAATCGTACTGTCCACAAACTTTTGACTGGTAATGTATTTCTTGTAATTTTTTGGAAGTTGATCAGATCACCATACGATTTCATAATTCTGTATAGAAAAAAGCAGCATGAACATTCTGCATACTGTCTCCTTTTGTGTCTCACAGAAGAAGAAAGTCATTACAGTTTTGTAATAATGACAGAATGTTTTACTGTAACATCTTTATTCTCTGGCCAGATTGTCTTTTAGATCATGCTGAAAACCATATGTCTTAAATCAGCAACTTATTTCGCATTCAGCATTCTCCCTAGACCAGTTGTTAAATTAGAATCAGAGCTAGAAAGTGTTGTAAAATTCATAGACGTTAGATTAGTTCGGCAATTACAGTACACGCTCTCATCAGCCCTTTAATTTCACCTCAGATTTAACATAATGACTGACGCTCACTGAGACACATTACTCAACATTACACACACACAAAAGGATAAATTGTGCGGTTTGTAAGTCAATCAGATGTTTTGAAATTTTACATGTTTCTTAAATGAGTCACAAATCACCCTCAAACCCAATACTGGAGAAACGCTCCACGACCTTCAGTTACAGTATCTAAAAAGATAAAGATGAAAGCGGCATGAATTACTGAAATGAGTGTTAATAAAAGGCTGATTCTCAATCAGAGGAGGCGTGCACGTTTTAAAACGCTCTGCAGTTGAAGTAATAAATGCCGGGACCTCTTTATTTGCTCCTCCTGATGAAGTAGAGCGTTTAAAATCAGTGTGCTTCCAAGTTTAGAGGAGGCTGATGATGGGTCACTCAAGTAAAAGAATGAGGGTATATTACGAGCTCCAGAAGTCCACAGTGTAACACATTGTTATGACATAGCAGACTGTATCTAAATGAGGTAATTTCAGACAGATATGGTAGGAGATACAAGGTCACCACGGGTTATACTGGATATTTTGTTGTCATTTGTTTTTGTGAATCATTTCTGAGGCATAAACAGACAGATGGCTTCAGTTTGTATGTCACCATTGGCTCTGCCACTCTTCATTTGTCATTTGGGAATCATAATATGGAGTCTGGCATCATAATATTTATGAAATTTTCTCCAAAAGACTGATCCTGGGAACATTGAGCCTTTTGCTGAAGGGGATTTATGCCACATTGAATTTGCACAGCTGACAGTGTGCCCTTGATTAGTTGGCTGTAGATGTGTATAACATTTAGCATTTAACAGTCACTTAGAGTTCAGGGCAGAAAGGCACAATTAGTCATTATAGTCATTATTAATCTGTACTGATAAAGAGACTCATCTCCATCTCTGATGGCCTCAGAGTGAACAAATATAAAGCGAATTTTCATTTCATTATGCATTTTGAAGGTATTTAAAGGTAACAAAAAGTAGTTGTGATTGTAATCTGCGGACCTGCTGAATTCTCCAACAGATGTTCCTGTTTCACAATGTGACCATCACGGTGCCAGCCAATTTCACTCAGTGCACCACTCGAGGGAGCTTTGTCAAACACTGGCAGGAGACCATCTACAATATGTTTACTTTCATTTGCCTCTTTCTGATACCTCTGGCCATCATGATCTGCTGCTACACAAGGATCTTGGTGGAGATCTCTCGAAGGATGACTAAAGGAAACAGTAGGTGGAATTACATTTGAAAAGCTCATGTTACATACATAGAGGGCAATGTTACATCACTGTATGAATCAGCGTGTTCAAAATATAGGCTTTCGAAATGTCATTTTCAGTGACTGAAATTAAAAGCTTTACAAAATATTACTTCAGTCAAAGTATAACTCTGAATCAGTGAGTTATTAACTGCAGCAATTGACCCTTCGCAAAAATCTACCGCGAAAAATACATTGTGGAGCAAAGAAGACAAAGCAGTTACTTTTGGTATGAAACACAGTCTCAGCTTTTGTCTTTTTTTTAAGAAACTCAAACAATAAATACCGTTTTGTGGCTCTTTAATGTGTTGTGACAGATTACAGTAGAGCAGGGATCCTCAAATCTGGCCCACGAGATCAATTTTCCTGCAGAGTTTAGCTCTAATCCTAATCAAACACACCTGAGAATGCTAATCAAGGTCTTCAGGATCATTTGAGAATCACAGGTAGGTTAGTTTGATTAGGGTTGGAGCTAACCTCTGCAGCGCATTGGCCCTCCAGGGGAAGATTTGAGGAACCCTTCTGTAGAGCCTCAGTTCAAGCGTCACGTGAACCAATCATCTATTCCTCTTTACTAGTTATAGCACAAAATAAACATAAATGAACATAAGATATTTTGTTTCAACCGTCTTGTTTCAAAGACATCAATAAAAACAGTTTTTCAAGTTCTTATCGAGCGAGGGTAATTTACTCTCCTGTCTGGTTTGTTTGTCAGACAAAAATAGCAGATTCTACATTATGATTGGTCAGATCGCCTGTCAATCAAAGTCTTTGCGAAGGGTCACTTAGATCAAAAATTCGAACTCACAAATTAATCATTCAGTACCATTTGTGAACCAAATCAACAGGTTCACTGAAAAGAATTGGTTAAAATGAAAGATTAAAAGAAAACGTACTTGTGGGAACTTTTACGCAAGACAAGAAATAATGTACTGCCATGTACATTTTGTGACATATTCGATGTGAAATGTCCAATGAGTGGGTCTAAAAGAGTGTTCGTTTTTTCTCCCCTGGAACAGATGAATGTACATATGGTACATTTTATGTGACATTAGTTTTGTACACCGCAGCACTGACTTGAAATGTCCGTTAAGTGGCGCTGTAACTCTAAAGCTCTGTGACTTTTTAAAATAATGTACCATCTGCACTACACCTAAACCTACCCGACAGTATAACCAAAGGGAATGTGACACTCTTTCATTGTAAAATGATGTTTTACGGGATTTGTACCCAGGGATTCCACATCCTAAGTTCAATTTCATGCCTACTGAGCAAACTTGTTATGCCTGGAAAGCGAAACATATGTAATCATAACTGTGTATGAAAACGATTGCAAGTGCTTGCAGTTTACTGCCTCTAGTGTTAATTTTTGTTGGAAACTGCAGTGTTATGTAATTATTGGTACGTATTTCACATCTTGCAAAAAAGATCCAGGGGGTAAATTCAGGTAGGATTATTTTCAGGTCTTGATTATTATTATTATTTTCACTGAAAATAACAATTAATGGTTTTCTGAAATGTAGCAATTGAGTATATTATGCATTGGAATGTAAAGAAAAGTTTAAAAAAATCCAAAATGAAAGATAGTTCACTCCAAAATGAAAAGTCGTTTACTCACCCTCATGTTGTTCCAAACCTGTTTGACCGGTATGTGGAACACAAAAGAAAGAGATTTTGAAAAAGTGTCTCAGTGTTTTTTGTTCAGACTAATAAAGTCAGTGGGGTCTTATATTATATTTTAGTAGGGCAGAACCAGGAATCAGAATCAAACTCTATTCCAAAAATGGCAGAATCAAGTACAATTCCTGTTTCTGGAATCAATGGGATTGGATTCCAAGAATCGATTCCTCACTGTTGTTTTTGATTATTTTTCGATTCCTGCTTTTTAAATTGTAAGAACCTAATTTCGTCATGACTGCTGGATATAAAGGTCATAGAAAGTTGCCTTCTCATAATATAAAGCTTTTTTTGTGAAAATTATGATACATTTCTGTAGCTCTGATTGATTTTAAGTTGTAATTTTGTCTGCATTGCCCATGAAGATAGAAAGGTTAAAAAATAGAATTTTTAAAAAAGATGGAAATAAGATCAAGACTCAATCATGTCATCTATTCTTTCTTGCAGCGCTCAAAATTGTGGAAAATATAAGCCAGTTCCACCGTAATTTTTTTTTTTTAAAGTGGTTCATTAAAACGATCTGAAAGAACCTTTTTTGTGGAAATGAATCACACTTCTAATCATTATTACCATGCATGAGGCGAATTAATGGGTGCTTCTCAAGGCTGCATCCTCAAACTCGGACGAGCTCAGCACCGAATCGTTTTCATTCAGTTTATTTTCTTGGATCAAACTTTAGGAATGTTTGATATTGTAACAGCTGATATATGCAGCCTTTGTAGAAAGCAGCCTTCCGTTTAAGAGGCACCCATTGATAAGCTTTGTTGAACTGAAAACACCTCTGAATGAGGAGTCGATTCCTCTTGAGAGAGTTCCTCTGAAACCCTCCACCTCCCCAGCTCTACCTGTGTAGATCTGCCACGGGTTATTATAAATGTTATTTGCGCAGCAGCAGTATGTCTTAAATACCCACAGCAGCGTATTGGCGTATGCATTCTGCCAAGACCAAATCCATTAACATTGTCATATCCATTACCATGCTAAAATCTTCAGAGAGTTGTCATGATAGAACTATCTTTTACGTATACGTATACAGTAATAAAGTAAAACAATTTAAAGTTATTAACAAGATTTTCTTGATTTCACAGTATCTTCAAAGGAAGTTCACTTACGGCGTTCCAACAGCAACATCCCAAAGGCCCGCATGAGGACGTTGAAAATGAGCATAGTCATAGTGACGTCTTTCATAGTCTGCTGGACGCCGTACTACTTGCTTGGTCTCTGGTACTGGTTTCTTCCTGAGGATTTAGAAGAGACAGTTTCTCATTCACTCACTCACATACTGTTTATTTTTGGACTGTTTAATGCAATTCTGGATCCCATCACTTATGGACTCTTCACCATCCATTTTCGCAAAGGACTGAAGCACTACTGTCGCAACGCGGTTGTACTCACAGAGTCAGAGAATAATTCCATCATGACGGGCTCATTGAAATGCTCACCATCCCCGTTTCGCATGAAAAGAGTGACCCAGACAAGTCCAAGAGCTGACCCGGAGCAGAATACGGTGGGTGGGGACGATAAGAAGCCAGCTGACAGTAAAAACAAGGAGTAGTGCCCTACCAATCTAGCCTTGAAAGTGTCACTTGATTAGAGATACGGATGTGACAAGGCAGGCCTTGTACCGGCTGTCTAGCTGCTTGCAAGAACAATGAGACAACAACCCACTCCAGCCTGTTCTCCTCAACGGCATTAGCTAGATTCAAAATGAGCCCAAGAGTGCGCATCTTTTGAATCATTCACTGATGAGCTGCCTCAATTACTCAGTTATATTTAATACCCATCTATTTTCCTGATACAGGTGATTAAGTTTTGTAATCACTTGCTCTTTACTAAACACGCCAATCATTTGTTTTTTTTCCTGTACATTAATTAGACCTTTCCTACTTGTGGCTTTTGTTGAAATGTCATTTACATCAAGAGGTTTTTTTACCATCTCATACAAATCCAAGTAGATCAACATCTCCACCTGCTACCACAAAGGGCATCGCTCTTGAATTGCTGAAGAAATTAGTTTCATCTACAAACAAATAAGATGTGTGGATTTGGCGTTTTGAGATATTACAAATGCAAATTCGTGTCTGCTTCTTGAATAATTTTCTGGTGTTAATTGGAAGCATTCAGTCGTACCTTTTCAGGAATTTTAACCCAGACCCTTGAGATGGTATTTAATGTGTAGACTTCTTATTGGATGGATTCAGACACCAACCAGCCTCAAGAGATCTTGCATTTGAAGTCTGGGCTAGTATTACTGGGCAGCCTGAACTCATAGCTCATACAAATCCATATTTATGGTGTTTACACATACATTTTTTGTATGTTTTGATGTAGGATGAAATGTACAATATGGATATACTGACAGAATCTAAAATGTGAACATGTTTACAAATGCACAGCATTTTAATTGTGAAAATCTTTATGAATCCTTTGTATTCAGTTTTTCTACTCATCAAAAAATCCACCATATATATGTATATTTTACATTAACAATGTAAACAGTATTCTATTATTAAAGCCAAGTGTGAATCCCAACTAGTTAGTGTTTTAAAGCATTTTACAATTATTCCAAAATGTTAACTTAAGGCAGTAACAATTTAAACAGTATATTTTATTTGTGAACTTATGTTCACCTATTCTTTTTAATAGTTTTAATACATTTTTTCGGATAAAGAGTCATCAAAGCTAGGCAAATATTGGTCACAGTCTGAGATTACTTTCAATTCACTCACTCACTACTCACTAAAAACCCCTAAAGATCATGTTTTCATGACGTTTAAGTCTTATTTTGACGTAACCAAGTGGTTATGTACAAGTGTGTGAGTAGTTTACTTACTTAAATTTGTTTTCTCATTAACGCAGTTATATTGTTAATCCAAACCACTGATTTGCGAACGTGCATGAACACAAGAGGCAGGATTTATCGCACGAGCCAATCATAGCCGAACATAACCATTCATATCCAATCATATCGCGATGGAGGCGTGGCCTCCTTTTAAGTGAATTACCCCCCACCAAGCTGTAACTTTACCTGGTGTCACTGTTGGACAATGTTTCTTTATATTTTGTAATATTAGCGTTGTTTTATCTTTCTACTATGATTTTTTTTTCTCTTCCAATATTTTGAGCCACTGCCTTCCGTTGCCTCCTCAAAGGAAATGCTGTCAGTACATCAACAATGTACTTTCCTCTATTCAAACATACATACTGTGTGTGCTCTAAAACCACACTTCACATTATAAATACCAACAAATTTATGAAATAGCATTGCACTGAGGCCAACACCACCATCAAGTCCCTTGCAATTGCAACCAACTATTTAGCTTTAAAATGATGTTTGATTGACACATGACTTGCTCATGAATGTGTTTACATCATACTTCTCAGGGAAGGTGCTTCTTTTGTCACAGGGTACTGAAGTCCAACTGGAGACTGACAAACTGTAAAGCTTTCCTCATTTTAATGTCAGGTGAATACTATCATCTCTGTTGATGTGACATTATGTGCTTGAAACATGCCTATAATCAACAGAACCATGATCATTGCTGTATGTCTGAGAGTGTGTTTCTGAGAAATTCACGTGACATCCTCTAGTTGTGCTTCTTGTGTTTACCATGTCACTACAGGGTGTACTTAGGCCTTAATGACCTAGATTTCTTCAGTAAATGTAATAGCCCTGCGAGAAAGTGTACAGGGGAGAAAAATGAAAGGGGAGTGAGTTTTTTTTTGTCAATCTGTCATGGATGAAGGGAATATACATTTATATATTTCTGTACATATACTTTGTATCTGCCCATTAGGTGAACCACAGCTGCACTTTAATGTTTTCAGATGGAAACATTAGGTACACACTGAGGCTCCAACTACAGTGCCTGATGGGTTTGCAGTAGGGTTTAAAATGTATTTAGGTACTGTTTGCCTGATTTTCTCATTCTCATTATTAGAGGTCGACCGATATGGGTTTTTCTATAGCCGATGCCGATGCCTATGTTTAGAGGTCAGGGTCAGCCGATATGTGATGCCGATTTTTTTTGTTTAATTTAATGTTAAACTTTAATGTTTTAAATATAAAATTTTGAATACAGAAATTTTAAAAGATTTATATAACTGAGAGGACCTGCCAGCAGATGGCGGCAAGACACTGATTTAATTACTGAATCATATCATTCATTTGATTCGTTCGAACAGCTGATTCATTCCTGAATAAAGCAAATGACTCTCTTTATGAATGGGAAATTGAATCATTTCACTAGATTCGTTAAAAAAAAGCACGTTCATTCATAAACGAAACACCGCTGTGTTTAAATGGAGATGCACAGCGGCTCAGTTGTGACTTGTTTCAGAATACTTTTGATGACAAACAGAGTAAAAACGTACTTTTGACGACAAAATAAATCAAAATCAGGCAATAGTGTAATCTGCCTGCCACCCACCTGCTCCTATATTTTTTCTCTGATTTAGCAAACCGCACACAATCTTCCTATTACAATTATTCTAATTCTTAGATTTGCATGATATGATGATGAATGGATGGTTCATTTTAACAGCTGATATTCACATCGCTTAAAAAATGGCAAATATCGGCCCGATATATCGGCCGAACGATATATTGGTCGACCTCTACTCATTATATCCATTATTTAATATACATTTGCTAAAAAGAGGGATTAAAAGATTACACAGAGGAAAAACATTACTGCATCATGATGTGAATATGATATGGTATTTATATGAACTGTTGACATTAATCTAACGAAGAGGTTACAGTGTTAAAACCTTATTTAAATGCATGACGCCAATGTGTTTATGAGAAAAAGAATAAAGGAATAGTTGTTTTATTCTCTTGTTGTGCATGATATATGGTGATATTGTATTGTGTCCTTATGTTGTCTGGTCTGGGTTATGTGGAGCAGTAATAAAAATATTGCTTTTATTTACAATCCGCCTTTTGTTTTTAATTACCCAATAAGTGTAGTTTCATTTATAATTTAGTCAGGACTTGTTGTTTAATATTACTTATGTGTAAACAGTCCTCTAATAATCTAAACTATTGTGTTGTGACTTGTAATAATTTTGCAATTAATGGTAATTACAAAGTTCCTGAGAATACATTAAACATGCAAAGTGAAACCCAAAAGGCTGAATAGAAATCTACAACTGCTAAAACATATATATTTTTCACTTTTACTGCAATTACCTTGTTCTTGGGAATACATAAAACAAGCTAAGTGAAAACCAAATTGCTGAGAATAAACTTATAACTGCAAAAAACATAAATTTAGTCACTTTTACTGCAATTAGCATGTTCCTGAGAATACATAAAACAAGCTACGTGAAACCCAAAACGCTGAGAAGAATCCTACAACTGCAAAAACATAAATTGTCACTTTCACTTTTTTTTTTGTGTGTTGAAAAAAAAAACAGCATATGCTGGTTAGGTATGTTTTGGTGCTGGGATGCTGGTTTATGCTGGTCCTTTGCTGGTTTATGCTGTTTATCCTTAGCTGGCCATGTTGCTGGTCAAGGACCAGCATAAACCAGCAAAGGACCAGCATAAACCAGTTAAAACCAGCATCCCACCACCAAAACATACCTAAACAGCATATGCTGGTTTTTCAACAGGGCTGCAATTACCATGTTCCTGAGAATACATGAAACAAGTAAAGTAAAACCCAAATTGCTGAGTGGAAACATACAACTACAAAAACATAAATTGTAACTTTTACTGCAATTACCATGTTCCTGAGAACACATAAAACAAGCTAAGTGAAACCTAAAAAGCTGAGAAGAAACTTACAACTGCAAAAAAAAAAAAAACATACATTTTGTCACTTTTACTGCAATTACCAGGTTCCTAAAAATACATAAAACAAGCTAAGTGAAACCTAATATGCTGAGAAGAAACACACAAATGCAAAAACATTTTTTTTTTTACTTTTACTCCAATCACGATGTTCCTGAGTACATAAAACAAGTTAAGTGAAACCCAAAAACCTTAGAAGGAACCTACAACTGATGAAACCTACCACTGCAAAAACATACATTTTGTCACTTTCACTGCAATTACTATGTTCCTACGAACACATAAAGCATGCAAAGTGAAACCTAAAATGCTGAGAAGAAACCTACAACAGCAAAAACAAAACAAAAAAAATCACTTTTACTGCAATTACCATGTTTTTGTGAATACATAAAACATGCAAAGTAAAACCCAAAATTCTGAGAGGAAACATACAACTGCAAAAACATGTTTTTTTTTTGTTTGTTTTTTTTACTTTTACTACAATTACTATGTTGCTGAGAATATATAAAACAAGCTAAGTGAAACCTAAAAAGCTAAGAAGAAACTGCAGAAAACACATTTGTCATTTTTATTGCAATATACAGGTTCTTAAGAATAAATAAATATCCTAAGTGAAAAACAGAAGAAGAAACCTAAAACTGCAAAAAAAAAAAAAAAAAAAACATACATTTTGTCAATTATACGGCAATTACCATGTTCCTGAGAATACATAAAACATGCTAAGTGAAACCCAAAATGCTGAGAAGAAATGTTTAATGACGGCATCAGGGTGTCCAAGAAAGTCCAGCAAGCGCCAGGATCGTCTGCTAAAGAGGATTCAGCTGCGGGATCGGAGTGCCACCAGTGCAGAGCTTGCTCAGGAATGGCAGCAGGCAGGTGTGAGCGCATCTGAAAGCACAGTGAGGCCAAGACTTTTGGAAGATGGCCTGGTGTCAAGAAGGGCAGCAAAGAAGCCACTTCTCTCCAAAAAAACATCAGGGACATATTGATATTCTGCAAAAAGTATGGCGAATGGACTGCTGAGGACTGGGGCAAAGTCATATTCTCAGATGAAGCCTCTTTCCGATTGTTTGGGGCATCTGGAAAAAGGCTTGTCCGGAGAAGAAAAGGTGAGCGCTACCATCAGTCCTCTGTCATGCCAACAGTAAAGTATCCGGAGACCATTCATGTGTGGGGTTGCTTCTCATCCAAGGGAGTGGGCTCACTCACAATTTTCCCCAAAAACACAGCCATGAATAAAGAATGGTACCAAAACACCCTCCAACAGCAACTTCTTCCAACAATCCAACAACAGTTTGGTGAAGAACAATGCATTTTCCAGCACGATGGAGCACCGTGCCATAAGGCAAAAGTGATAACTAAGTGGCTCGGGGACCAAAACGTTGAAATTTTGGGTCCATGGCCTGGAAACTCCCCAGATCTTAATCCCATTGAGAACTTGTGGTCAATCCTCAAGAGGCGGGTGGACAAACAAAAACCCACTAATTCTGACAAACTCCAAGAAGTGATTATGAATGGATGGGTTAATATCAGTCAGGATTTGGCCCAGAAGTTGATTGAGAGCATGCCCAGTCGAATTGCAGAGGTCCTGAAAAAGAAGGGCAAATACTGACTCTTTGCATAAATATCATGTAATTGTCGATAAAAGCCTTTGAAACGAATGAAGTGCTTGTAATTATATTTCAGTCCATCACAGAAACAACTGAAACGAAGATCTAAAAGCAGTTTAGCAGCAAACTTTGTGAAAACTAATATTTGTGTCATTCTCAAAACTTTTGGCCATGACTGTATTAGCCTTGAACATAATTTCTTATTTTTGAATGTAATGGGCTTTTAAGTCATGTGTTAAGAAAAACAATTAAAACATTTTTAATGACAAAAAAAATAATAATAATAATTATTATTATAGGTTGTTTGGGGCAAGTGTTTTGTATCTCCAGCAGCATGTTTGTCCTGAAAAACTAGATTAAAATGTAGAACTTTTTCTAGGTTTTTCTATAACAGCAGGTTTTAAAATGATGTTTAATGCTAAAGATGAGTCAAAACTAGATGCCCAAGGCTGTTGTATTCATATGATATCAATAGGTAAGTGTGTCCTGGAGCTTTGTTGAGTGACAGTATGACAGTATGTAGGTGTAGATCCTTATTGCTGACGTGAGTAACAGTGACACAGCTGATACAGATCACTTTTCATTACAGAAAAGAACAAAAAGCATGAAAAGGTAAATGGAAAAGTGCAACCAATACATAACCAACTGCCATAGAAATCTGGATGACAACATCTTATATTAGACCCAAAGAGAACATTCAGTCTTTTAATTTAATAGGCCAAGATGAGCTTACAAAACATATTACACCATCAAAACCATGATCACCCAGAATATTAAAAGAGATGCATCCTGAACCTCTATTGAATATCACAAACTTCCCTGATGAAGCAATGTTGTCTTTTTTGACATTTTTGCTTAATTGTAAATCAGTGTGGATAAATGCCTATATGCTAATCAGCTATATGAAGAAAATGATATATTTAAGTTGGGCTAAAAATATGACAATACAATAGGCCAAGGATTCTCTTATTATACGGATTCTCCTATTTTGTCCCACACCACCTACGCCTTTGGCTTGTACAATAGGGATTGTAAGGCACCTTTCTTTGCAAAGCTGCTTTGGAGCTGTTTGTATTGTGGAAGCACCATACAAATACGTTTAAATTAAACTGAATTATTGATTCTTCCCATGACCTCTCATCCAGGGCAGACATTTCTGCACATAAAACTAGCAGCAGCTAATAAGTTGAAGTTAAAGGGCAAACTTCTAAACCATGAAATAACTTGACCAAACTCATTATTTTAAAGCCTGTTATGCTATGAAAAGACAAAAACAAAATCAACAAAGCCTTATCAAAATGTATAGTGCAGGTTTAGAAATCTTGGATTAGCTACATGTTAAATCGTATTGGTGTTTTCGAGAAAAGCAACTGTTTTTCTTCTCACCATCAAATGTCAAAAACCCTTAATAATAGAATGACCCAGATACAGAAGGTTTTTTAAGTTGATCTTGGTGTGGAGCCTTTGAAGTTGTCCTGTGGGAAGGGTTCACACAGATTGCAACTTACTTGATTTTTTAAGACACCGTTCGACTGAAGTAACCTTTATCTGTACTTCTTTTAAAGGAGAAGTTCAATTACAGAATAAAAATTTCCTGATAATTTACACACCTCCATGTCATCTTTCTATCTTCAGTTGCAAAGAAATTAAGCTTTTTTGAGGAAAACATTCCAGGATTTTTCTCCATATAGTGCACTTCAATGGTGGCCAATGGTTTAAAGGTCCAAATTTCAAAACAAAATTCAAATCCACATGGCCCTGTGTGAAAAAGTGTTTGCCCCTAAATTTAATAACTGGTTGGGCCACCCTTAGCAGCGTTTTGCGATAACTTATAAATGAGTCTGTTACAGCGCTGTGCAGGAATTTTGGCAGAATGGTTGTAATTTAGCCACAATGGAGGGTTTTTGAGCATGAACCGCCTTTTTAAGGTCATGCCACAGCATCTAAATAGGATTCAGGTTCATTTTGACTAGGCCACTCCAAATTCTTCATTTTGTTTTTCTTCAGCAATTCAGAGGTGGATTTGCTGGTGTGTTTTGGGTCATTGTCCTGCTGCGTAAACCCAAGTTCGCTTCAGCTTGAGGTCATGAACAGATGGCCGGACATTGTCCTTCAAGATTTTTTGGTAGACAGCAGAATTCATGGTTCCATTTATCACAGCAAGTCTTCCAGGTCCAGAAGCAGCAAAACAGCCCCAGACCATCACACTACCACCTCCATATTTTACTGTTGGTATGATGTTCTTTTTCTGAAATGCTGTGTTACTTTACATCAGATGTAATGGGACACACACCTTCCAAAAAGTTCAACTTTTGTCTTGTCAGTCCACAGAGTATTTTCCCAAAAGTCTTGGGGATCGTCAAGATGTTTACTGGCAAAACTGAGACAAGCCTTTATGTTCTTTTTGCTCACCAGCGGTTTTCGCCTTGGAACTCTGCCATGCAGGCCATTTTTGCCCAGTCTCTTTCTTATGGTGGAGTCATGAACACTGACCTTAACTGAGGCAAGAGAGGCCTGCAGTTCTTTAGATGTTGTTGTGGGGTCTTTTGTGACCTCTTGGATGAGTCGTCACTGCGCTCTTGGGGTAATTTTGATGGCCGGCCACTCCTGGGAAGGTTCACCACTGTTCCATGTTTTCGCCATTTGTGGATAATGGCTCTCACTGTGTTTCGCTGGAGTCCCAAAGCTTTAGAAATGGCTTTATAACCTTTTCCAGACTGATAGATCTCAGTTACTTTCTTTCTCATTTGTTGCTGAATTTCTTTGGACCTCAACATGAATGTGTAGTTTTTAAGGATGTTTTGGTCTACTTCACTTTGTCAGGCAGGTCCTATTTAAGTGATTTCTTGATTGTGAACAGGTGTGGCAGTAATCAGGCCTGGGTGTGGCTAGAGAAACTGAACTCAGGTGTGATAAACCACAGTTATGTTTTATTTTAACAGGGGTGGGCGCAAACCCTTTTTCACATAGGGCCATATTGGGTTTGGATTTTTTTTCCCTTCATAAAAACTAATGTTGTGTTTACTTGTGTTATCTTTGCTTAATATTTTTTTTATAATTTGTTTGATGATCTGAAACATTAAAGTGTGACAAACATGCAAAAAAAAAAAAAAAAAAAAAATCAGGAAAGTAAAAACACAGATGTTGGATGATATTGAAGTTGGAGTTTTTCGGCCTACCCTACCTTTTTGAACCGGAGTACACAGACGAAGAACTAACTACACGTGACCACTCCAACGTAAAATGTGAAGTCGCAGAAGCTTATTACGGAGCTAGTTTAAGTGCATTTGTGGTTAAAAAGTATATACATTTGTATTTTTTTTAAATAAAATAACCAATTGTTTTGAAATAAGACCCTTATTCTTTGAGCCCTTTGAAGCTGCATTGCAGCTGCTATTTGGACCTTCAACCTGCTGGACACCATAAAAGTCCACTATCTGGAGAAAAATCCTGCAATATTTTCCTTAAAAAACCTAATTTCTTTGCACTTGAAGAAAGAAAGTCATGAACACTTTGGATGATTTGGGGGTGAGTAAATTATCAGGAATTTTTTATTCTGTACATGAACTTCTTCTTTACAAAGGACCAAATAAAATCTGCTGAAAAGTTCAAATTGAGGGGAAAAATCAAACAGATTTTATAAGGTCCAATATCTGTGCTGCCCTTTCCTCTCTGTTCCTTCCACCTAAATAACTACACATTTCAGATGACATAAGACCAGCTGGACTAAGGCAAGAATCTTCTCAGAAACAGAGGGTGAACAGCCGGTGCAGATACAATGACATCTTGAAGGCTCTGAGCCTGAAAACCATAGAGGTGATTGTAGATTTCAGGAGGGACCCTTATATTCTGTCTCGACATCAATAGCTTGATTGTCACATCTATTAAGTCTTTCAATTACCAGGGGATCGTAATTTAACTGAATGTGAACTCTGGCTGGAAGGTAGGCTCAATATAAGATGTAGTTTCTGTGACTTATCGAAAAAATTCTATCTGGTGTAGGATTTAGTGACCTAGTGTGGATCATTCTATCATCAACAATACTGTTTTCCTGTTGCCTTACAGTCAACTAGAAACTCTATAACAACACACACAGGGCTCTGCTTTAGGAGCACAGTCAAAATTTTAGATGCACCTTCTAATCAATAATCAAAAAAATCTGTTAAAAAATTAGCCTTTACATTACAAGGTGATATTTGATTTCCCTTTACAGGAGAATTTTGTTGTTACCCTTGTCATGGATTTTTTTTTTTTTTTTTTTTTTTTTTTACTTTTTACCATATACCTAAACTTTCCCCTCACAGGAAACTTTCTGCATTTTTAGATTTCCAAAAAAACTTAATTCTGTATGATTTATAAGTTTGTTTCCTCAAGGACAAGGATTTGGATATTGTCATGTTTGTGAGGACATTTTACGTCCCCATAATGTGGAGTATACCTGAACCACACATACACACACCCTTTATTAAAATGTCAGCCCAACATCCATCACATTCAATACTTGGAGCAAGTGGCCGATTTATCCTACCTATCACTTTTCTCATCACCTTGGGCTCAAAGGATAAAGAGGCCAACCGATGCAGGAGTGTGTATGTAAGGGCACTTGAAAAAAGGAAAAAGATAAATGATCCTAGGAAAATATGAATATAGTCTAAAAATGACACAACAGAACTAAAATGATAAAAACCTATAAACCTCTTTAAGAATTGGTTATGGTAACCATTTAAAGACAAAGCAAAGTGTTTTTCTGCAAAGTCTGTCCTGAGGCTTGCCATTTGATAATTTTTTTTTACAGCGGATGATATTGTCTTTTATTATCAGAAGATACAAAATGAATGTCATATAAAAAGAAACTAGTGGAATCTTGTAAAAGGTCTACTTCACCCCCCCTCCCCCCCCCCTTTCGGGAACACACATAATGTGCTTCTGTGTATTGTACTTCAAATGTAATTTAAAGCTCAAAACCTCTCTTGATCAATTGATTACTTCCAGGCCTTTGCTGGCCTTTTCAGAACAGATTATTGGGATTTGCCTGTATGCCTCACAGGCATTGGAGGACCATGTCAGTATGTATTGGTAGTTAAATTGCCTGAGAATGTATGCTTGCCACCCAAATCAAATCACGCAAATCTCAGAACATTTTGGCAAGATGCTCTCAAAGTTACAAAGAAACATTCAGTAACATTATATATATATATATATTGTCGCGGGGTGAAGAATCACAGGACAGAGAACTCAATTTGAAGCCCCGGAGGGTGGATTTTTTTTAACAAATGTGTAAAGGAATGAATGAATACGGTGCGGTGAATTGGCGTGCTCTCAACTTCTTAGTGCGCAGAGTGGGTCCAGTGAACGGTGAGGGGGATTAGTCTTCAGCTGCTGTTTGAAGAGATAGAGAGAGAAACGTTAGTCTTCCTCGGAGAAAGGCTTCTCACATTATGTCGGCGTTGTGCCGCTTATAAGGCCGCCGGCTGATGAGACGCAGCTGAGGGACACAAATACACAATTAAATCTGCCATCATCATGCTTTGATGAACTACTGCAATTATATGGAAGATACTGTAAACAACTGAAGAGGTCTGAGATGAGAGGCCTCTTACAGCATCTGCTTTGTACAGCCCTGACAGAAAATAAAGAAACAGTCATTTGATTAGATAGAAGTTCTTCAGAGAGAACACTCTATAGGAGCACACAATTGACTCATTTCAGGGCTTTAATGTTTATCAGACAATGCTTCGAGTGAGCAGCTGACAGAATGCAGAAGCTAAGCAGCGCTCTTTTCTTTACTTGAGGAAAAGAGGCTTACTGTAGCATGGCATGGAAAATAGCCTTTAAAATGGTTCTCAGAGTAACATAAACAGCAACAAAATAATTCAGTGCAGGGTTCAGGAACAGAGATGAGCAAAGTATCAGATATGGTGGATGCAATTTTCAAATGCAAATGATACAATATTCGTTGTCTGAGCAGAAATGTTTAATCCTAATCAGAACGCCCTCCAGGCTCTCATTCACGCTTGTTTTGTACATGCAATATTTGTGTAACCAGTTTCTTGATTGAGCATTTAAAAGAGGATTTCACAGTCTATTCTTTGCTTTAGTCAAGTTTTTCGAATGACACTGTAAACTCATTGAGTTGGAAATCTACATAGCTTTTCTGTTTTTAAGAATAAATAGTTCCATTAGTTAGCCTAATGAAAGTGGTCCTTCCATATTATTCTACAGAACAATATTTTTACCTGTCTGGATCTCCTGGAATAAAAGATAGGTACTTTGTGGAATACCACTTATGTGCACCATGATGAATTCATTTTGTCATAAAAATTACTTTTAAAAAGGACATGTCATTTGGTAATCACCCCTGGTGGATGATTTGCATTTAACATCACATTCTGAATGATTAAAAGGCCTGTAGAGGTCTGTCATAGAGAGAGATTGGCAGTCAGACTTTAAAGATTTGTCCACTGAGGAAAAACTTTTTTCTCCTTTTGTTTTTCTCCACTACAAGGCTAGACCAATCGAGTGTGTCCCATCTTTGTCAGCGCAGCGTCCTGGTGATGGGCACCATAGGGAATTCTTTTTGTAAAAGCTCAGACCGAAAGATTACAACCAACATGAAAGACTTTGACCATAATAAACAAGGTCCAATATTTTCTGTTGCATTCATAGTAGTGAGCTAGTCATATCACACAAAGCCCAAAACATTATTCCCAGCAAGAATTAATAAGCAGATCTGATTACACACATAGCCAAATGTCAAACTGTTACATCTGTCCACTAGCATTCAGATCTTTGAGATTACAGGCTATTGAAATGTTATTAGCAAGGAGGCTTCATGTCAGAACCTGGAGCTTGGATTCTGTTGTTATCTTTAAATTATTAATTCAATGTTGGAGTTGGAGATAAAGCTTCATGTGTAATCAGTTCATTTGTATGTGTTTGAACAAATAAAGTTCAGATGTTTAATATCATAGATGTATGACTGAATTTAACCAGGTGTGAGTAAGTAAGGACAGCTAATTAACTGAAACAAGAAATGCACGGACAGAGTCAAGATTCTTTCTGTCACTCTTGTCAGACTTCTTGGCATTTGAAATTACCTTTACAAGCTTTTTAATCACATGGATTTATGATCTAAAAAAAAGTAGTATAGTTGTCAATTATTTTTACATGAACATTTTCTAACCCTTAAAATTAAACTGGCAGTTTGAGTTTTGAAAGTGCAGTATGTTACAGTAGAGCATGTTTTGGGGAATCAAAACACCAGATCACCTGGGCAGGTGGATAGAAAATAGATAGAAAAGGGCATCTGAGACCAAATGTGTTAGTTAGTTAATGTCACAGGTTCCATGATGTATATAACCCAGCTGAGTGTGTGTCTATAAAAAGGGGAGAGTAAGACGTAAGAAATATAACATGACTCACCAATGGTAGAAGCATGCACTTCTTTGACCTCTAACTCCACCAAGCAACCTGGTAACATAATGACTCTAGCATTGCAGCTCTTTCTTTTAATGCACTGCTCTCTTGAATACTTGATTTTAATTATAGTCGGGACATTCCTAGTGTATTATTCTGTCGTTATAAGCAACAGCGAATAACATACCACTCTTCCAGGTATTTGAGGCCAACGCTTCTTTCACATGTTTCATATCATATGGCGGTGCTCTCTCTGGTTTCATTCAAATGTAACTGCTATCATCTAGCACCTCAGCTATCACCTTTATTTTACAGGGGCAGAGAGAGCTCAACGCACTGCAAATAAAAAAAAAAACACCTGTAAATTAAGAAAACATCATCATCAGTTTGACAACACACATGCTGCAAATACTCACAATGCAACCAAATACAGAAATGTATTTATGCTAAGTATTTCACTGCAAATACTCGCAACAAAACCAAATACACTGCAATTTCTTCTAACACGAACAAATACACTGCAAATACTCGCAACACAACCAAATACTAAAACTCAGTGCAAATACTTGTAACACAACCAAATACACTGAAAATATTCACAACGTAACCAAATACAGAAACTCTTCGCAAATACTCGCACCGCAACAAAATACAGAATTGCGCTGTAAATACCTGCAACACAAACACAGAAAATCACTGCAAATACTCCCAACACAACCAAATACACTGAAAATACTCGCAACACAACCAAATTCAGAAATGCACTATTACTCGCAAACACAACCAAATACAGAAATGCACTGCAAATACTCGCAACACAACCAAATACAGAAACTCAGTGCAAATACTCGGAACACAACCAAATACTCCCAACACAACCAAAAACACTGAAAATACTCGCAACTAGGGCTGGGCCATATCATACCTTTCAAGGTAATACCGGTGTAATGTTATGGTACGATATGAAATTGACATATCGCGATAGAAAGTGCTTGTGTTTTAATGTGGTCGCACATGGAGCGAGAAGCATGGCGGCGACTGAGGAGGCGGCATGTACAAGCGGAGCATTGACTAACACGTGTGAACTCTACTTTACTTTTGTGGATAACATAAATGGTAGGGGTGCAACGAAAGGAAAATTATCCGTATGGACCAGCCCCCACGGTTCGGTACGCATGTGATTCGCATGTGAGAGACGCGCACGATTCACACAGATTGATTCCTCTTTAACTTCTCTTTGAACGGAAACGTACATACAAAGTCATGTCTAAATACCCGTTTTGGTATTCTGGTAAACACAGTCGGTTATGTCTTCAGTGAACCGAGAAAGCTGAAAAAGAGATTCGTGCCAGTATTAGGTACGTGCATTAGCCCTTAAAGAGACAGCATCCTATAAATACCTGCAGTGAGAAGCACTAATTATTATACAATTAATTTTCCGCACCTGAATACTTGGGCTATTGATTTTATTAGTAACTTTATGTTGTATTCATTTACACTTGTCATTTGTGTAATCGTTCTTGCTTTGTAACTGACTTTATTTGTTCAGCTAGTAGTTTTTGCTGTGGATTGGAAGTACTTAAAGTAAGCATTCAGTTATTAGTAAAAAACAAACTTTTTTTTATTTTGTTTGTTTTATGCTGATCCGATCCGTGACTCAAAATCTGTGATATGTTCTGAACCGTGAGTTTTGTGATCTGTTGCACCACTAATAAATGGTTATGCTCAGGAGATGTCAGCAAATTTAACTTAAACTGAAATGCTGCCTTTTGATTTCACAAACTGTCAGCAAGCAATTTACAACTTGTGTAATATTGATTTTGGTACGAAATTATAGCTTTAATGCACATCAAAAACAGCTGCTTGTTAAATTGAAAAGAAATGTTCTTTTTTTTTATTTGCACCAATAAAGTCATGCAGTTTTGAAGTATTTTGTCAATTATATCGTCAGTTATATCGTTATCGCAAATTTTGCTATTTATATCGGGATAAAAAAAAATTGACCATATCGCCCTGCCCTATTCACAACACAACCAAATACAGAAATGCGCTTTAAATACCCGCAACACAAACAAACACAGAAAATCACTGCAAATACTCCCAACACAACCAAATACACTGAAAATACTCGCAACACAACCAAATACAGAAATGCACTGCAAATACTCGCAACACAACCAAATACAGAAATACACTGCAAATACTTGCAACACAACCAAATATAGAATCTTGCTGCAAATACTTCTAACACAACCAAATACACTAAAAATATTTGCAACACAACCAAATACAGAAACTCATCGCAAATACTCGCAACACAACCAAATACAGAAACTAATCACGAATACTCGCAACACAACCAAATACAGAAACTAATCACGAATACTCGCAACACAACCAAATACAGAAACTAATCACGAATACTCGCAACACAACCAAATACAGAAACTAATCACGAATACTCGCAACACAACCAAATACAGAAACTAATCACGAATACTCGCAACACAACCAAATACAGAAACTAATCACGAATACTCGCAACACAACCAAATACAGAAACTAATCACGAATACTCGCAACACAACCAAATACAGAAACTAATCACGAATACTCGCAACACAACCAAATACAGAAACTAATCACGAATACTCGCAACACAACCAAATACAGAAATGCGCTGTAAATACCCGCAACACAAACAAACACAGAAAAATCACTGCAAATACTCCCAACACAACCAAATATACTGAAAATACTCGCAACACAACCAAATACAGAAATGCACTGCAAATACTCGCAACACAACCAAATACACTTCAAATACTCGCAACACAATCAAATACACTGAAAATACCCGCAACACAACCAAATACAGAAACACAGTGCAAATACTCGCAACACAACCAAATACACTGAAAATACTTGCAACACAACCAAATACAGAAACTCAGTGCAAATACTCGCAACACAACCAAATACACTGAAAATACTTGCAACACAACCAAATGCAGAAATGCACTGCAAATACTCCCAACACAACCAAATACAGAAACTCAGTGCAAATACTCACAACACAACCAAATACAGAAATGCACTGCAAATACTCCCAACACAACCAAATACAGAAACTCAGTGCAAATACTCGCAATACAACCAAATACACTGCAAACACTCGCAACACAACCATATACACTGCAAATTTTTATTCTCAAATTGAGAATCTTGCTGCAAATACTTCTAACATGAACAAATACACTGCAAATACTTCTAACACCAACAAATACACTGCAAATACACAACCAAATACTGAAACTCAGTGCAAATACTCATAACACAACCAAATACACTGAAAATACTCGCAACACAACCAAATACAGAAATGCACTGCAAATACTCGCAACACAACCAAATACAGAAATGCACTGCAAATACTCGCAACACAACCAAATACAGAAACTCAGTTCAAATACTCGCAATACAACCAAATACTCCCAACACAACCAAATACACTTCAAATACTCCCAACACAACCAAATACACTTCAAATACTCGCAACACAACCAAATACAGAAATGCACTGCAAATACTCGCAACACAACCAAATACAGAAACTCAGTTCAAATACTCGCAATACAACCAAATACTCCCAACACAACCAAATACACTGCAAATACTCGAAACACAACCAAATACACTGCAAATTTTTATTCTCAAATAGAGAATCTTGCTGCAAATACTTCTAACATGAACAAATACACTGCAAATACTTCTAACACCAACAAATACACTGCAAATACACAACCAAATACTGAAACTCAGTGCAAATACTCATAACACAACCAAATACACTGAAAATACTCGCAACACAACCAAATACAGAAATGCACTGCAAATACTCGCAACACAACCAAATGCAGAAATGCACTGCAAATACTCGCAACACAACCAAATACAGAAACTCAGTTCAAATACTCGCAATACAACCAAATACTCCCAACACAACCAAATACACTTCAAATACTCCCAACAACAAATACTTAAACTCAGTGCAAATACTCGTAACTTAACCAAATACACTGAAAATATTTGCAACGCAACCAAATACAGAAATGCGCTGTAAATACCCGCAACACAAACAAACACAGAAAATCACTGCAAATATTTCCAACACAACCAAATACACTGAAAATACTCCTAACACAACCAAATGAAATAAACCCAGTGCAAATACTCACAACACAACCAAATACACTGAAAATACTCGCAACACAACCAAATAAAAGAAACCCAGTGCAAATACTCGCAACACAACTAAATACACTGAAAATACTCGCAACACAACCAAATACAGAAATGCGCTGTAAATACCCGCAACACAAACAAACAAAGAAAATCACTGCAAATACTCCCAACACAACCAAATAAATGAAAACCAGTGCAAATACTTGCAACACAACCAAATAAAGAAATGCACTGTAAATACTTGCAACACAACCAAATACAGAAACTCAGTGCAATACTCGCAACACAACCAAATACTCCCAACACAACCAAATACACTTCAAATACTTGCAACACAACCAAATACGGGAATCTTGCTGCAAATACTTCTAACACAACCAAATACACACTGCAATTACTTCTAACACGAACAAATACACTGCAAATACTTCTAACACAACCAAATACTGAAACTCAGTGCAAATACTCGTAACACAACCAAATACACTAAAAATATTTGCAACGCAACCAAATACTGAAACTCATCACAAATACTCGCAACACAACCAAATACAGAAATGCGCTGTGAATACCCACAACACAAACAAACAAACACAGAAAATCACTGCAAATACTGCCAACACAACCAAATACACTGAAAATACTCCCAGCACAACCAAATAAAGAAACCCAGTGCAAATACTCGCAACACAATCAAATACAAAAATGCACTGTAAATACTCGCAACACAACCAAATACAGAAACTCAGTGCAAATCCTCCCAACACAACCAAATAAAAGAAACCCAGTGCAAATACTCCCAACACAAAAAATACAGAAATGCACTGTAAATACTCACAACACAACCAGATACAGAAACTCAGTGCAAATACTCCCAACACAAACAATTACACCCAACACAACCAAATACACTGCAAATACTCGCAACACAACCAAATACAGAAATGCGCTATAAATACTCCCAACACAACCAAATACACTGCAAATACTCGCAACACAACCGAATACAGAAATGCACTGCAAATACTTCCAACACAACCAAATATGCTGCAAACACTCCCAAACACAACTAAATGAAGAAACATGCTGCAAATACTCACAACACAACCAAAATACAGAGATGTGCTGTAAATACCCTTACGCAACAAAAATATATTGCAATATACTAGAATTTATATTGCAATACATTAGAAAATATATTTCAATATATCAGAAACTTCCTCATATATTTGAAAATATATAGCAATATATGGACGGACAACCTATTGCTATATATTGATTCATATATTAAAATACATTGATATGCAAACAAAACTGTATTACATTATTGCATGTATTTTTATTGAAACAAAGTATTTTTTTCTATGAGTTAAGCAAGCTCATGCATAGGTTTATAGAGAGGTTGATTAACAATAAACCAAATCAGATTTTTGAATGACATTCAATATATTTTACATTATATATGGATGGACCATATATGTAGCCTAGAATCTAGACGCACCCCTAGCGGCAGCAGATTACATTTGCTTCCAATGTCTGTCTAGTTACTCTCAATTCACTTAAAGGTCCCATATTGTCAAAATTGAAATTTCTGATGACTGACCTGCGACCATAAGTTCTGTTAGACATGAATTCCTGGTTCCATGAATTACGCGTGGAAAACTGAACAGTATTTATATAATTTTTTACTTTTGATACACAGTCACGTCCATCTGTCCTGAGCAGGAGTTCATCATCCGGCTCGTCACATGTGAACACGCTCTGGTGTAATATACGCAAACGCCGTAAGCGATCTGTGGCGTGTAAACGACTCGTGTCTTAGGACATCAATGTATCGTCACGAGCCGCAGGGTGTAATTTGGATTTGTCTGTGCATGGTTTCTGTTTACATTGATAAAAAAAATAATAATAATAATTTTACAGAAAAAACTTTTTTACAGTAGTTTTCTGTCATTTCAAATTACATTCAAAACTTAGTAATATTACTAACAATATCTGTAAACTAACAACTTGACTGCTATTTTAGGTTCTATATCATTAAAGACAAATTAAAGTATTTTTTTCTATTTTTTTATACAGGAAAATTACTGTATTATTTTCAGTATTTGTGTTATTTTAAATTATGTTAAAAACTTTGTAAAATTACAAACAATATCGGTAAATTAACAACTTAACTGTTATTTTAAGTATTATTACATTAATGAAAATTTTTTTTTATACAAAACATTTTTGTATTTTTTACAGTATTTTTTCTGTTTTCTTAAATTACTTACACATTGATGTAAAATTACAAAAACAATCTGTAATTAAATAATGTAGCTCATTAAGGTTTATGTCCATACTAACAAGTTAGTGTTCTTTTTGTAATTTGAAAGTAAAAAGTAGTTTTATATTTAGGTGTATTTTACATTAAAACTCTGTAATTTTATATAAAACAGAAGTAGAATATATTTAAAATAGAAAATCAATCTGAAAATCCACGAATCGTGTAACCATGCAATAAAAATACATTGCATTAAAAATGGTTTATTTTTTATAAAGAACAAATTAACCAATAAAAGTGTATAATTTATTTCCAGAAGTCATGTCAAAAAGCAGTACCACAGTAGTCCAAATGACAATGCGTTGCAGTCGCAGTCCTCTCTGGTGGAATATACAGTATAGGCTAATAATTTAGTGTGAGGAGCAGGGCATAATTTAAGTTGTTAAACGCTGAAAATGCTATATCGCTCAATTGACGCGCGTTTCTTATTTAAAACACGAGGCATTACCGGCGGAAACACTGCAAATCGCAATCTATGACGGTACCGGCGACAGCCAATGACCGTTTGGTTATTGTTGCTGTTAATTATTCTGGCCAATGACTAGTAGGGAGCCGTTTCCCGGTCAAATTTGAATATGCTGATCGGCCTCTGTTGCTTCGGTCGCTCCTCTAACCAGTGTTGCCAACTTGGCGACTTTGTCGCTATATTTAGCGACTTTTCAGACCCCCTTAGCGACTTTTTTTCAAAAAAGCGCCTATAGCGACTTCTTGGAAAAACCTTATTTAGCTTATGAGACTCTTTGGTACTGCCGCGCGAGCGCGAAGTCGTGCTTTCCCAGCGCGCGCGCTCTCCCTCTCTCTGCGTCTGCTGCTCTGTTCAGTGAGCGGCAGAGAAGCAGCATTTTCAGATAAAAAAATATATTCTGATGCTTCTAACTCTATTTTACATGCAAGTATAGCCCGAAATCACAGCACAGTCATTGTCTTAATCATATGTGTACTTGATTTTTTTAGACAATGTCGTGATTATGAATAACGATTTTAGTGTAGATATATCTTCGAGAGCTGGTTATGTAACTTAGTCCTAATGGGCTGCGTTTCAGTCACTATTTCATATTTACCCCGTTGTCTGACAAAAGAAACCGTAAAATATATCAATATATCTATGAAATATATAAATGAAAACAGTTTTATTGAATTTGGCTGCATCAAATAGCAGTATGTGAGCACAGAGACGCAAGACAATACAACGTACTGACGTCATGAATATGCTAATGAGCGTATGACGTCATTTAGCGACATTTGGCGCAAGCAGGGTTTAGCTTCTTTCCATTGAAAAAAGTTGGCAACACTGCCTCTAGCAACGGCTTTCACATGGATTATTGTCGGACTGTTTAATTCATATTTTGAGCGAGTTTTGGTTGTGGAATGAAGATTGAGAACCAAAAAAACGCGAATATGGATTTTTTTTTTTTACCAGCAGCTAAAGGACATGCAAACTGCAAAAGGTAAGTACCTTTTACTATTATACTATAACGTCAGTTACATTAAGATAGAGTGTACTGAAGTGATATGCTAATCGCGATTACATATTTTATTATCCTACCAGTGTGTGTTACTGTGTTTTGTTAGTATGAGTTAATACTGTTTGCTGCAGCTAGGCAGGAACGTTATATTTATGTCTTACCGAATATGAAGTGAAAGAAATCTGCACCTCACTTGAATAGTCAAATATAGACAGTTTACTTAAGATTTAATTGACCTAAATACAGTCGCTAATGTTTTGAGTCAAGATTAACAAACCAGGTTAGGCGCAAGTGTAACGTACTGGATCTGGCCATTTTGTTCTTAAAGTTACAGCAGTATAATTAAGCCTGTGCGTTCACACCGCCGGCGGCGAGAGCGTCAAAGTGGCCGGAAGTCATTCATTTTCAATGTGAGCCGGCGGCGAGAAGCGGCGAGAGCGGAGCGGCGCGTTTTGGGCGGTGTGGGCGTCGGGGAGAGTTGAAGTCAGGTCAACTTTATGGTAATGAGCTATGACGCGGCTCGGTGGCAACCAATCGGAATGTAGAAGTTCACCGCTGAGAGGTTTCAAAAGAACGCAGTCCTGTAAACTTGGTTCCGGCCACATTAGTTCCCAAGGAAAATGGAGGAGAAGTTAATTATTGCTGTGGCGGGTTTCCCCATAATCTACGACGTGTCCCTGTTTTTAAGTTTGCACTTAACCATGAACACAAAACCCACACCATACAAATGGCTTTTAATTAGTTTATTTCGTTAGCAAACATGTAACTACAATTAAATTCAATTTCTTATTTTCATGTTTAAAATATTTAATATGGTTAACTAACTTACATCCAACTTGTGGTCAGTCTGCACAAGATCGACATGCTTGTTTGCTTTGCGGCCGCTTTAAATACAAGATCAAGCGTTCGATCGTCAGAGCGTCAAGGAATCTTTCTACAGCGTTGCTTGCAGGGCGGCCAGAGCGAATTTTGACGCTCTCGCCGCCGGCGGTGTGAACGCACTAACGTTACCCTCACGGTGCGTTCACACTACAGCGTCAAATCCGCGCTCAGTGCCGCTGGCAACGCTACAACGCCACTGCTTTGGGGTGTGTCAAATTTAGGGCAGAGCACGCCTCTGAAAAACAATGTTCACACCCTATTTACGTTCCATTGTCTTCTTTTAACGGCGGTTCGCAAACTAAACACTGGCATGTAATGAAAGCATGCAAAGTACATTTACTTTTGCTTGACTTTTTCAATAATATGTGATTTCAGCTCAGTAATCCACCAGTTTCAGAAACACGCGTCATAATCTTGCCTTGCCTACTCTTCACAGCGATTGGTTGTCGCCGGCGTTTTGCGCTCGAAATTTGCATAAAGTTGAGGAATGCCCAACCTTTTGACGCTCTCAGCCGCTCTCAACGCTTTCTCCGCAACGCTTCCAATCCCAAAATGCACCACGCGACCGTTTACGCTCAACTTCCACATGAATGAATTGAAAACGCTCGCTTCGCCCCGCTCGCTACGTGCCAGTGTGAACGCACCGTCAGTCGGTCTTAATTATAATCAAACAACAAAATATTAAAGAGAAAATCATTACATGTACTTAACTTGCCTTTGTATTAGTCATATTGTTTGAAACTTTGATCGTATGTTGAATGAAATACAATATTATAAATAACTGTACTGTGATATATTACTATTGTGAAATAATATGGTCATGTCGTGCACCCATGCTAGTTTTAAGATTAAACTCACAAAATGTGACAGAACTTCAAAACGAGTAACCTAAGAACACTGTTATGTGAACTAATCTGACAGAGAGAAGACCTGAAAGCATGATCATTGGACTCCATGGAGAAGAATACTAGATGTAAACCAGGATTTTGAATCAGCTGTGCAGATTTGGTATGGAGCTGGTGAGTACATTTCCGCAAGCCCTTGTCTGTCAGTAAGTAGATAGTGTTTTATCAAACAAATTCATTTTAATTTAATTGATTGCTTGTGTGTGTGTTTCCCTCTTATGATCCAGAAGCTTTGGGAATGAAAATCTTCTACTACATGATCTTCAGAGGAAGTAAGTATTCATTTTTAACATTAAGACACACTAACATTAATTTATTTTTAAAGGAGTGTTTGTAGTATTTTTCTTAAATTTTTGTTTAAAATTTGTTTTTGTTTTTTTGTTTGTTTTTGTTTTACCCCCAGCTGATTCAGCTGATTCCTGGCCATTTGGAGGAGGACTGCTCTTTATCTGGTGTGTCTGTCACTTCTGGTCCAGTCATGAACCTTTTGTTGTATGTTTTGGTTTTACTTATTATCACACTACATTAATTATCAGAGCTACAGTGTGGCCCAAAATTATTAGAACACTAGTATTTAAACTACCTTAACTAATGGTTTAAACTTAGTTATTTCTATCATTTGCTATAGTGTGTCAGTATGAAATATCAGTTTACATTTCCAAGCGTTCATTTTGCCATTAATTACAATAATCAGTGACACAAGGAGTATGAAAACAGCAGCTTTAAGCGGCTTTAAGCGGCTTTTGCACTAGGTGCACTTGCGGATAGTTTTTCAGGTTTGCAGGTGGGTCTCTTGAAGTATCTTGGAGACGTTGCCACAGTTCTTCTAGATTTAATCTGTCTCAGTTTGTTCTGTTTCTTCATGTCATTCTGTGCAGAATGGATGATTATATGATCAGATCTCTGTTTGGAGCACTGGCTGTTGTCAAACAAAAATCTTACTGGATTATTACATTTAATGGCAAAATTAATGTTTAGAAATATAAAATAAAATTACCCATGGAAACACTACAGCAAAAGATAGACATAACTGAATTAAAATCATTTTTAGCTGGTAAAAATACTAGTGTTCTAATAATTTTGGACACCACTGTATATGGAGCCCATGGGAGTCAGTAGAATATTGTGGATTAAAATAAAATGATGTGGATGAGATAGATATGCATTTTTAGTTCAATTTCTCCTTGGAGCTCTGAATAACTGGTAATGAAAAATTCAATAATCTAAATTTACATCTGAAACTAATAAAATTGTTAATCTTTTTGTAGATGTATTGGTTTTGTATTTATTCAGTTTTAAAGGACTAGTTCAATTCTGATACAAATATTTTTTTTTATCATTCAAGATGCTCATGTCTGTCTCTTTTTCTGTCGAAAAGGTTTTTGAGGAAAACATATTTCCATATTTCGATGGGAGCCAACGGGTTGGAGGTCCAAATTCAATTGTCAGTGCAGCTTCAAAGGGCTCTACATCCAAGGAATAAGGGTCACTGGGAACTTGTAAAGCCATTTGAAAGCTGTATTGAAATTTTGAAACCTTTATCCTTGACCTTAATCCCACTGAAGTCCACTATATGGAGAAAAATCCTGAAATCTTTTCCTCAAAAACTTTAATTTCTTTATGACTTAAAGAAAGAAAGATATGAACATCTTGAATTACATGGGGCTGAGTGAATTATCAGGAAATATTTTCTAATAGTTTTAAGTTAAACATATATTTAATTAAACGTTTTGATGAAACTGTCTCATGTTCTTTTAATGTAATTGTGCTGCATTTCTTACAAAAAAAAATAGCTGAAATGTAAAATGTTAATTTTATATGGCATTTGCACAGACTTTGTGTTGCAGACTGTTTTTTGTCTTTTAAATAAAACTCTTAATTTTCCACCTTGAGCATGCTTTGACACTTTATTGAAGGTTTTTATTGTAATGATTTGTAAAATAACAGTGTTTCTCTGTAGAACATTTAGTGCTTTCATTGTAATAATCTAGGTAAAATTTGTCAAATAAGGGTTTTACACTGTAAAAAAAAAAAAAAAAAAAAATGGTCAAACGACTGGCAGCTATGGCTGCCAAACAAAAACCGTAAAATTAAAGTAAAATATTGTAATTGAAACAAGGAAAAATCTGTAAAATGTTTTTTTTTGTTTTTTTTGTAAAACCTTTAATGAAAATTTCTGTAAAATTATTGTTTTTGCACTTTATTTCAATTAAGATATTTTACTGTAATATTACGGTTTTTGTTTGGCAGCCAGTCATTTGACCGTTTTTTTTTTACGAGATTTTTTTTTTACAGTGTACTTTTAAAGGTTTAGTGCCTATCTATGTCTATTATTTGGCTGACAGACTGCTCAGTGCACTGATTTTCATTAAAAATCTTCGTTGCTCTGACTACGTCACCTGACCGACTACGTCTCTGATTGGTTGTAGCGCTAGCTACATTCTGTTTGTTCTCAGGTCACTGTCCTTTCAGCTGCTGCTTTTGAAATAAACCTCATTCAGTGAATGTGAACTATATTGATGTCTTATTCAATCTATTATATTTTTAAATATATGACAGACATTGTGCATTATATTATTTCATATTTGCCATGTATATAATATAATAATTATATATAATATATTATGTAATATAAATCAATATATTTTTCAACATATTTAAGACATATGTTCTCATATATATCTGATTATATTATCTTGTACATTGAGGTATATTATCTCATATAATTTTACATATATATTTACATATATATACATATATATATACAATGCCTCTTCCAATATATAATTTCATATAATGTGGGATATATTTCAATATACATAATAATATATTAAATAGTATAATAATATGTATTTATTCAATATATGAAAACGGCAATAATTGCAGTATTGTAAAATATATTGCAATATATTACAATATATATTTACATATATATATATACAATGCCTCTTCCAATATATAATTTCATATAATGTGGGATATATTTCAATATACATAATAATATATTAAATAGTATAATATGTATTTATTCAATATATGAAAACGGCAATAATTGCAGTATTGTAAAATATATTGCAATATATTACAATATATATTTACATATATATATACAATGCCTCTTCCACTATATAATTTCATATAATGTGGGATATATTTCAATATACATAATAATATATTAAATAGTATAATAATATGTATTTATTCAATATATGAAAACGGCAATAATTGCAGTATTGTAAAATATATTGCAATATATTACATATATTATTATATAATATAGCATATGATATATCACTATGTAAATTTCACAATATATGAAGATATACAACAATATATTGTCACGTAATATATTGAGAAATATATTTTTGTTGCGTAAGGGTACTCGCAACACAATCACATACACTGCAAATACTTCCAGCACAACCAAATACGTTGCAAATATTCTCAACACAGCAAAATACAGAAACTCAGTGCAAATAATCCCAACACAACCAAATACATTGCAAATACTCCCAACACAACTAAATACATAAACACTCTGCAAATACGCACAGACATTATGTAAGCTGGCTAACTTTTTACAACTTCCCTTAGGAAAAGAAAAAAAACAACCACAACAAAAAATAATCAAACATAACAATGGATTTGGAACACTAATAGTTAAACCATTTATTTGTACAACTGTGGTTATACCTCGTAGTTATAATATTTGCATTGCTAAGCCATTATAATCGTTATTGTATAATCATCATTCACTTGTAAAATACATTTTAATTTTAAAGGAAAATGAAAGACACAGCTGAACTTTAACTTGCTATTTTTTTTTTGTTTGAAGTTAACTGAAATGAAAGTAGGTGTGAAAAATACAGTATTATCATAAAAATTAGACTGACTTCAAACAACAGTCGATGGACCCCCTGCAGTACTTTTGTAGGCCCAGGGGTTCAAGACCAAAAAAAGAAGAAAGAAAAAAAAAAGGGAAAGGAAAAAAACATTCAAGTAACCACAGTCTAATCAAGACCTAAAAGCCTAATGCATGTCTATTTCTGGCATTTAGTTTGTGTACACACTAAGAAACAGTATATACCTTGTGCTGCCTTTGAAAGCAGAAATACAATTTTGCTTTTCAAAATCAATGAGAGCAAAAAACAGCAAAACTGGTTGAATGAAGTTCTGTCTTTATATACTAATTTAAACCAAAAAACATCAACTTAAAATGTATAGTATTAATAATACTAGATACTAGAGAGTTGAATTTCCTTTCAGAGAACACATTAATCCATTTTTTCATGTAAATTCATAAACCTTCCAGAGGAAGTTGCAAATTAAGACAAGGCTGTAAGAAAAAGGAAGCAATTACCAGGGATAAGAGATTTGTCTAATATTCTAAGCAGCGAATGACGCCAGATCCAATGAGGGCATTTCGCGCCCACTGCGTCACGTCCCGCCAAAAAGGGCGTGGTCTAGGCCTATAAATATCGCTCGCAGGCAGCTATTATCTGATTTTTCATCCTTCAAGCGAAGCACACGCATCGCTGGAGCTGGAGAAGAAGCCACCGTCGACTGCAAGCATCTCAGCGGGACGAGTCACTGAAGCTGCTGGCCACGCCGCCTTCCTTGCCTTCCTGCTGCGCTTTCCGGCGCCTATATCCTTTACACTCTAAAGTGTGTGTCGCCGCTGCGATACACACTTATCAACAAAAGAGCAAGCGTCTTTATAAAGATGCCTTCCTGCGGCTCGTGCAGAGCCACACTCAGTGACGGGGACCGCCATGTCATCTGCGTTTCTTGCCTGGGTGAGGAGCACGCGGTCATCGCGCTCGCTGAGGGCGGCTGCCCTCATTGCGAACCGTTGCCAATGGCGACTCTGAGGACTCGCCTGGCCTTATTCGCCGAAACTGCTCCCCCGCCCGCCGCGGTGTCGCGCTGTAAGAAGCGCCGTGCCCAGCGGGCCCCGGAACCCCCCCCAGCCGACAAAGCTCACCGGTTCGCCCGCCAGCTTCACCGATCTCGTCAGCCTCCGTTCCGGACGTTAAGTGGCCGCTGTCTGCCGCCGCTTTCATCGACACTGCTGACGAGGGGGCCGTCATGGAGGAGGAGGATTCCTGCTCTATCCTGGCATCAGGCAGTAAGGATTGAGCGAGCTCTGCGGATCTCGCTCCCCCTGCCCACGCTCCGTCAGGCTCGAGAGCTTCGATTGAGGCAGAACTGATGAGGATTCTCACGCAGGCCACGGCGAGCCTGGGCCTCGAGTGGTCCTCACCAGAGCAGCCTGCTCACAACCGGCTGGACGGCTGTTTTCTGCCCAAAGGGGAACGCGCTTCAAGCGCATCTAAACCGGCGCCTTTTCTTCCTGAGCTTCATGAAGAACTGGCTAAGTCCTGGAGCGCCCCCCACTCAGCGAGAGTGCGCCCATCCTCTTCCTTGGCGTTCTCTACTGTGGACGGCGCCGAGAACAGAGGATACCTCTCTCTGCCGACGGTCGAAGAGGCGATAGCAGCCCACTTGTGCCCGCCCTCCGCTGGACGGCGTGCTAAGTCGGCGCTGCCTTCCAAAGCCTGCCGCCAAACGTCAAACCTGCTACGCCGCGCTTACACCGCCGCCGGGCAGGCCGCGTCAGCGCTGCACACTATGGCCAAGCTGCAGATCTTCCAGGCCGACCTCCTCCGAAGGCTGGATGAGGAAGGGCCCGACGCGATCTGCGTGCCGGATCTAAGGAGCGCCACGGACCTCGCCCTCCGCGCTACAAAGTCCGCAGCACAGGCCATGGGATGCAACATGGCCTCGCTTACGGTAACCGAGGCATTTGTGGCTGACGCTTTCTGAGATGGCCGAGTCCGAGCGCACCGCGTTCCTCGACGCTCCGCTCTCTCCCGCTGGCCTGTTCGGATCTTCTGTCAAGGACTTCGCAGAGAGATTCGCAGAGGTACAGAAAGCGTCCCAGGCGATGAGGCACTTCCTGCCGAAGCGCTCCAGCTCTGCAGCCGGTCGTGTGAAACCGCCTGCGCAGAGCTCACGACCCCAGCCACCACAGCCGCTTCGTAGTGCCACCGAGCGCAAGGCGTGAGACCGCGTTCCCGCTCTTACGGCCGCCGTCCCGCCGGGCGCGGCCCAAGGCCTAGGATTGAGTTAAAGCCTGAGCCTCCGAAGCCGTCCTAGCAAAGCTAGGAAAACGACGGTGCGTGAGTCCCGCTGTCGCCGGACCCCCACCAAAGTTATTCGCTCGTCCAGTTCCAGAGAATGTGACTGTTCCAGTGTCCTATGCAGCCAACAAACCGGCTCTGTCGCCCGTTTGCCTGTACTCAAAAGCCGTTCTCACGGCTACCCAGATAAATCCAAAAAAGAGTGTATTTTCTGGTGTCCCGGCCACGGCCGATGGTGTCTCATGTGTAGTAAGCATGCCCACTCCCCAGTGCCCATCACTACACACAAGCACAGCCTGTCACACAGGTCCCGCGCACATAAAATCGACTCAGAACGATTGCACTTCACATGTGGTAAACGTGCCCACTTCACAGTGCCCACAGACATCACATTATGCACATCCCACGGTTTCTGTAAAAACGAAACCAAAGTGCATTCGCTCTATGCAGGCGAACGTTGTTTGGAGTGTGTTAAATGTGCCCGTTGCCACACAACCACATCCACACACAGACACAATAGTTCCCGCTATCAGCGTGCCCCACGCCTCGAATGTCACGAACACGTCTCTTGTGCCACAGCACACCGAAACCACTCCGTTACTGAACGAATGGAGCGCGCTTCGTATTCAACCTCTAGCTATTCAGCGCTGGTGAAGTGACAGTTCAGGATGCCCATGACCAGAAAAATCCTCGCGCAAGTTCACCAAGGAGACTGGTTCGTGTCAGTGGATCTGAAAGACGCGTATTTTCAAATACAGATAGCGCCACGTCACAGGCGGTTTTTGAGATTCGCCTTCGAGGGCCAGGCATATCAGTACACAGTCCTGCCGTTCGGTTTGTCCCTGGCACCCCGTACATTTACGAAGTACATGGATGCAGCGCTCGTTCCCCTCAGACTGAGAGGCGTGCGAATACTGAACTATTTGGACGATTGGCTGATTCTAGCGCAATCTCGCTCAGTGCTCGTAGAGCACACGACCATGTTACTCAATCACCTCGAGAATTTGGGTCTCAGGGTCAATTGGGCGAAGAGCTCTCTGTCTCCCAGTCAGAAGACTTCCTTCCTGGGCAAAGAATTGGACTCGCTGTCAATGATAGCGCGACTATCACCACAGCGCGCGGTAGACATTCAACGCACAGCGGGCTCGTTCCGCTGCAGCGCGTCCGTCCCGCTCAAGAAATTCCAGAAAATGCTGGGTCTCATGGCCTCAGCGTCATCAGTTCTCCAGCTGGGTCTGCTCCGCATGCGCCCAATGCAGTTCTGGCTGAAAGCGCATGTGCCGCGCCAAGCGTGGGCGTCCGGTCGACTTCGTCTCACGGTCAATCAGAAGTGTGTCACAGCCCTGAAACCGTGGAAAGCAGTCGACTGGTACCAGTCAGGTGTAAGCCTGGGGACTTTCTTTAAGAATAAAAGTGGTGTCTACGGACGCATCCACCTCGGGATGGGGGGCTCTGCTCGAGGACAGACCGTCTTTTGGCCAGTGGTCAGAACGGGAAAAGCTCCTGCATATCAACTGCCTCGAAATGCTTGCAGTAGGAACGCGCTGACACGCTTCTGTCCCCAAATAAAGGGGAACCACGTACTAGTCCGCTCGGACAACATGTCAGTGGTGTCCTACATAAATCGCCAGGGCAGTCTCAGGTCCAGAAACCTGTACAGGCTTGCAGAACGCCTCCTGGTATGGGCTCAGCGCAACCTGCGCTAGCTGAAAGCAGCGCACGTGCCGGGGCTCCTAAACATAGGACCAGACAGACTGTCCAGGGACAACGTTCCGGCAGGCGAATGGTCTCTGCACCCACAGACAGTACAACTACTGTGGAAGAAATTCGGCAGAGCAGAAGTAGACCTGTTCGCGTCTCAGGACAACGCTCACTGTCTGGAATTTTTCTCCAAAAGCAGGGACGCGCTGGCCCACGTATGGCCCCGCCGTCATCTCTATGCTTTTCCCCCCGTCTCTCTCCTGCCTCAGATGATAGAGAGGGTCAAGGAAAAAGGATGTTCAATACTGCTGGTAGCGCCGTTTTGGGAAAACCAGCCCTGGTTCCCAGCACTGATGCAGCTGACGAGCACTGCCCCGTGGCCGATACCAGTGAGGAGAGACCTTCTCTCTCAGGCCGGCGGCTCGATTTGGCATCCTCACCCAGAGCTGTGGTCCCTTCATGTCTGGGCCACCAGCGAATATATGATGAACTCCCTAAAGGAGTATTAAACACGATCATGCAGGCTAGAGCTCCGTCTACGAGACGGCTCTATTCCTCAAAATGGTCTGTGTTTTCGGGTTGGTGCACAGCCTGCGGCTCGTCACCCACTGACTGTGGTGTGACGGAGGTGCTTTCCTTTTTACAAGAGCTGCTGGACAAGGGCAGAACCCCGTCCACGCTCAAAGTCTATGTGGCGGCCATAGCAGCGTTCTCGAGGACAACGCTAGGTCAGTCAATAGGAAGGAACGATTTAGTCATCCGCTTCCTTAGGGGAACTAGGAGACTGAATCCCCCCAGACCTCCCTCAGTCCCCGTGTGGGACCTTTCTGTGGTACTAGAGGCCATGAAAGGTGGACCATTCGAGCCTCTGCAGATGACTGATCTGAAATACCTGTCTCTTAAGACTGTGTTTCTGCTGGCTCTCGCTTCGGTGAAGCGCATAGGGGACTTGCACGCGCTCTCCGTGGGCGTGACGTGCATGGAGTTTGGACCTAATGACTCTAAAGTCATACTCAAACCCAAGCATGGTTACATTACGAAATCCCTCAACACACTGTTTAGGGCACAGGTCATCGCTCTGTCAGCCCTACCGGTCACTGACGAGGAAATGGACGCGAGCCTCCTATGCCCAGTCAGGGCATTACGAGCTTACGTGTCTCGCTCGTCTGCTTTTAGGCAGACAGAACAGCTTTTTGTTTCGTTCTATGGGCGTCCCAAGGGACTGGCCGCGTCGAAACAGAGCCTA